>NW_015175002.1:30028-30158 GCF_001447785.1 Gekko japonicus | reverse complement strand
ATAGGCTAGAACATTTTGTCCTTTCCTCGTTACTATCTACCTGGAACATCTGGAATGCCTCTCGGCTAAACACTCAGCAAAAGAAAGCGGCAAGTACTCCATCAGTGTGGCTGAGTTGGCCCGGCCTGGA
>NW_015175002.1:16006-29667 GCF_001447785.1 Gekko japonicus | reverse complement strand
GTGAGGTAAAAGAAGAAGAAGAGATTGGATTTACACCCCGCCCTTCACTACCCAAAGGAGTCTCAGAGCGGCTTACAAACTCCTTTCCCTTCCCCTCCCCACAACAGACACCCCTGTGAGGTAAAAGAAGAAGAGATTGGATTTATACCCCGCCCTTCACTACCCGAAGGAGTCTCAGAGCGGCTTACAAACTCCTTTCCCTTCCCCTCCCCACAACAGACACCCTGTGAGGTAAAAGAAGAAGAAGAAGAAGTAGAGATTGAATTTATACCCCGCCCTTCACTACCCAAAGGTGTCTCAGAGCGGCTGACAAACTCCTTTCCCTTCCCCTCCCCACAACAGACACCCTGTGAGGCAGGTGGGGCTGAGAGAGCTCTCTCCAGGACTGCTCTTGAGAGAACAGCTCTGAAAGAACTTGTGACTGACCCAAGGTCACACCACTAGCTGCATGTGGAGGAGTGGGGAATCAATCCCGGTTCTCGCGTACCTCACAGAGGGTGTCTGTTGTGGGGAGGGGAAGGGAAAGGAGATTGTAAGCCACCCTGAGACTCCTTCGGGTGGTGAAGGCTGGGGTATAAATCCAATCTCCTCCTCCTCCTTCTTTTTTCTTCTTATGTCATGTTACTGATTTATAAACATATAAACTGTTAAGTTGTACAATGACGTAAATAAATACAATCGTCGTATTTCAGTAGAGCTGAACAGGGCATTCTACCAAAATCTATAACCGGATTTAAGTACATAGTAAAACCTCTCTCTGAACATTATTTAGTTTGCACATTTGATTTTGGTAAATAATAAACGGGTGCCCTTGTTCTGCAAACGTTGCCTGCCTATCGTTTTTCTTTCCTCCTATCATGCTTCGAAAGGAGTTGCCAACCTCCAGGTAGGGCCGGGAGTTCTTCTGGAATCGCAACCGACCTCCAGACGACAGAGATAATTCCCCCTGGAGACAGTGACTGTTTCGGAGGGTGAACCGTTCTAGTCTTTCCATCTTTATCTGATCCACCGCCAAAAAGCACCTTGCGGCGTTCCTCGCTTTTTCACAACAACCCTACGGGGTGGGCGCGGCGGAAGGTGACTGGCCCAAGGTCATTCCGGGGGGGGTGTTGAAATGAAAGCAAGACATTTTCTGGGGGGGGGAAAGAATGTGAATCCTCGTCAGAAGTCGGTTCTGTCCAAGAGCTGGCGAGGGAAACCTCGCTTCTGCCGAGCCCGACCTCTGTCACAGGCGCGCTCCTCATAATTGCCTCGATGATACCTTTTTATGAGCATTCACCTGATCGGAGGCCTTATCTGTTTACCGACTGCGGCTAAAGTGTCTTTCGATCGAGGAAGGGCAGCGGCGGTGGAAGTGGGGAAGGACTCAGCTTCCCACCTGAATTCCCCACCCCCCGCCTGCTGGGATGGCATTCAGGAGGCGGAACTCCACGCCACTTGACAGAACTACGGCTTGCCCAAGGTCATCCAGCCAGGTGCAAGTGGAGGAGTGGGGAATCAAACCCGGTTCTCCCAGATTAGAGTCCGCGCACTTAACCGCTACACCAAACTGGCCTTATCTGCTTACCGACTGCGGCTAAAGTTTCTTTCGATCGAGGAAGGGCAGCGGCGGTGGAAGTGGGGGGGGACTCAGCTTCCCACCTGAATTTCCCCCCCTGCCAGGATACCTGTGTCCTTAGCAGCTGCCTGCTGGGATGGCGTTCAGGAGGCGGAACTCCACGCCACTTGACTCTCCTTGCTATGGGAAAGCCTCGGAGGCAGGGGAAGGGAGAGCCAGTTTGGTGTCGTGGTAAAGAGCGCGGAGTCTAATCTGGGAGAACCGGGTTTGATTCCCCCACTCCTTCACAGGCAGCTGCTGGTGTGACCTTGGGTCAGTCACAAGTTCTCTCAGAGCTGTTCGCTCAAGAGCAGTCCTCGAAAGAGCTCTCTCAGCCCGACCTCCCTCACAGGGTGTCTGTTGTGGGGAGCGGAAGGGAAAGGAGTTTGCGAGGTGCTCTGAGACTTCTTTGGGGAGTGAAGGGCAGGGTATAAATCCAATCTCTTCTTGTTCCTCTTTTACCTCACAGGGTGTCTGTTGTGGGGAGGGGAAGGGAAAGGAGATTGTCAGCCGCTCTGAGACTCCTTCGGGTAGTGAAGGGCGGGGTATAAATCCAATCTCTCTCTTCTTTTTCTTCTCCGCTGTTGGATTTCTGCCTGCTCTGAACCCTGCTAAAGACTCAGCAGGAGGGGGGGGGGAAGTGTATCATTCACAAGGTGAAGGGTGCATTCAAAGATCGAGTGTCCTGGGCATCCAGAAGAGTGCCTCACGACTACCCCACAAGCTTCCTAGCCCTTTCTTGTCACAAAGGTGGGTTTGTTTGTGACTTCTGATAGCAACCACCATTTATTTATATCAAACCATTCACCCCCCAGTGGGAACCCAAAGCGGCTCACATCCTTTTCCTCTCCTCCGTTTTATTCTCACAACAACCCTGTGAGGTAGGTTGCGCAAAGAAGGAGGAGGAGGCGGAGATTGGATTTACAGCCCGCCCTTCACCTGGAGTCTCAGAGCGGCTTACAATCTCCTTCCCCTTCCCCTCCCCACAACAGACACCTTGTGAGGTAGAAGAAGAAGAGGAGGAGATTGGATTTATACCCCGCCCTTCACTACCCAGAGGAGTCTCAGAGCGGCTCACAATCTCCTTCCCCTTCCCCTCCCCACAACAGACACCCTGTGAGGTAGAAGAAGAACAAGAGGAGATTGGATTTATACCCCGCCCTTCACTACCCAGAGGAGTCTCAGAGCGGCTCACAAACTCCTTTCCCTTCCCCTCCCCACAACAGACACCCTGTGAGGCAGGTGGGGCTGAGAGAGCTCTGACAGAAATGGCTCTTTTTCAAGAACAGCTCTTGTCAGAACTACGGCTTGCCCAAGGTCATCCAGCCAGGTGCAAGTGGAGGAGTGGGGAATCAAACCCGGCTCTCCCAGATTAGAGTCCGCGCACTTAACCACGACACCAAACTGGTGAAAACACAGTTGACACTAACTGTGGTTAATAGACCAACTCTGAAGCACAGCTTACAATCCTGGTTCAATGGCACCTCACAAAGAAGAAGAGGAGATTGGATTTATACCCCGCCCCTCACTCAGAGCGGGCTTACAATCTCCTTCCCCTTCCCCTCTCCACAACAGACACCCTTTAGGCAGGCGGGGCTGAGAGAGCTCTTTCAAGGACTGCCCTTGAGAGAACATCTCTGAGAGAACTATGGCTTGCCCAAGGTCATCCAGCAGGTGCGGGTTGGAGGAGTGGGGAATCAAACCCAGTTCTCCCAGATTAGAGTCCGCACACTTAACCACTATACTGTGACTGGGCCAAGGCCACCCAGCCAGCTTCCATGGCATGAGCGGGTTTCAAACCTGGGTCACCCCTACACCATGCTCCACCTCTCTCCAGGGATTGCAGATGGTAATTTACCTCCCAAGCTCGTTGAGTGACCTTAGTCCGGTTCCTCAGCCTACCTCGCAGGGCTGTTATGAGGATACAATGGAGGGAAGGACCATCGGAGATGCAGTCCTAACCTCCCTGGAAAGTACCTCAGACACCAGGTCCTCCTTTCCCTAGTTTAACCCTCACAACAACATTGTGAGGCAGGTTCAGGCTGAGAGAATGCGACTGGCCCCACGCCACCCAGCAGGCTTCATGGCAAAGTGAGGATTCGAAACTGGGTCTCCCAGGTACCAGTAAGTTGATTTAGCCTTCAGGTTGTAAGACGAAAGAGGGAAATAAATACAAAGGACGCAGGCAGGCTTCTTGTTACGAAACATTACTGAGCAAACACTCTGCTGTGTGGGAAAAGCGAAGCTGGCTGCGGACGCTGGCAGGCAGGAACAATCCATTCTCCCCTGACGGCCTCATAAAAGAACCCGTTCTAGTATGGCAGGACGTGATGGGCTAGAGATAACATTGCCAAGTCCCACCTCAGGAAGGGAAGCGCGGCCTAGTCCAAGAGGAAGGCAGACGGCTCTACCCACATCTGGGCACGAGGCCACATCTAGCTGGCACCCCTGCATGGAGAAATGTTATTTGGTGGGGTCATCTCAAGAAAAATTATAGGCCTGCACTAACCACCAGTGTTCCCTCTAAGCTGAGTTAATGTGAGCTAGCTCACAGTTTTTTAGCCTCCAGCTCACACATTTTTGCCTTCGCTCGGGAAGGATGGGCTCCAAAGCAAATTAATTTATGCAGCGGCCCAATCGCTCGCTCACAGGTTTAATGCCAGTAGCTCACAAAGTAGAATTTTTGCTTACAAGACTCCACAGCTTAGAGGGGGGCATTGCTAACCAACAAAGTTAGAGGGCGGAACGGAGGAGAAGAAGGTGGTCGGAGGCAGAAATCTTAACCTCTATATGCTAAGGATATGTATGTCAGAACCAATGCTGCCTCTAAGCCGTGGAGTCTTGTGAGCAAAAATTCTACTTTGTGAGCTCCTGGCATTGAAGTTCTGAGCGAGCCATTTGGCTACTGCATAAATTAGTTTGCTCTGGAGCCCTCCTTCCTGAGCTGAGACAAAAATGTGTGAGCTCACACTAACTCAGCTTAGAGGGAACACTGGTCAGAACGTCACGTGCTTGGGGTTCATAGTGGGGCCCTTTGTGTGACATTTGTTGGTTTCTCAATAACATGCTTATTAAATTTGCAGACGATACTAAATTGGGAGGAGAAGCAAATACAGTAGAAGACAGAGTCGGGACACAGGCTGATCTTGACAGGCTTTAAAACTGGGCTAAAACAAATAAAATGAATTTCAACGGGGATAAATGTAAAGTTCTGCATTTAGGTAGGAAAAATGAAAGGCATAATTATAGGATGGGGGAGACTTGTCTTGGCAGTAGTACATGCGAAAAGGATCTAGGGGTGTTAGTAGACCATACACTAAACATGAGTCAGCAGTGTGATGCCGTAGCTAAAAGGGCAAATGCGATTTTGGGCTGTATCAACAGAAGTATCACTTTGCTCTGGTAAGACCTCACCATTTTGTGTTCAGTTTTGGGCACCACAATTTAAGAAGGACATAGACAAGTGGAAGGTGTCCAGAGGGCATCTCCAGTTAAAAGGACCGGGCAGTAGGCAATGTGATAGACCTCCGCCTGAGAACCCTGGAGAGCCACGGTCCGTCTGAGCAGACAATACTGGCCCTGATGGACCAAGGGTCTGATTCAATATAAGGCAGCTCCTTTCGTCCGTGTTCTCACATTCCCTTTTCCTTCAGTCGGACTTGAACAGGGGAACCTTCCATCTGGACTGGGCCCTGCGTTAGATCAATGGAAAGGGGCTCTCTTTTGGATTTTCCCACCCAAGCACGGAAATATTTTGATCCATCAACAAACACCAACCCGTTTATTGTATACTGGGTGGGGGACGACAACCAATCAATGTTAAAATAGTTTTTTTTAAAAGATTAAACGGGTCCAAAATCTCTCCACCCCCTCCCCCTGGTCTCCTCACATCCCGAATTGTCTTTCAGCCTGTCAGGGGGTGTCCCAAACCCTGAAGGAAGAACTCCACAGGATCCGACAAAGACGTCCCTTTCGAGGAGGACGCGGCTAAGTATCTCCACAGCAGCCGTCCGTTTTTCTCTCTCTCTGGGCCCCTCTCGTCATATCATGGACACCCGCTCCTGGATATAAACACGGTACGGATCGCTCTGCTTGTCGACTTCCTTCCGGGACCGGGTGTAGCCCAGGATCAAACTCCCGACCGTTATCGCAAAGAGGACCATCACAAAGAGAATGTACATGTAGGCGTTCTTCTCATCGTCGTCGTCTCTGCCGAGGTTCCCGTCTTGGGCGCAGGGCTGAGGGTGGTGGAGAGTGTGGTTCAAGGACCTCAGCACCGAGTCCAGGCGGTGGAGCCAGGCGTCGGTCCGGTTGGCGGCCAACATGGTCTCTGCCGGGAGATGCTGACGGTAGACACAAAAAGAGACACGGTTTCAGAACGGCCCCGGGGCCTCCGGAGTTCTTACCGGAGGGTCTCTCGACACAACAAACGCAAACGGCCTGTCTGTAATCAGTACACTGGTCGCATGTAGAAGAGAAGAACATAAGAAAAGCTCCGCTAGGTCAGACCAGCAGTCCATCTATTCTAGCATCCTGTCCATCACGGAAGCCAACCTGTTCGTCTAGATAACCAACAACAGGGGACAGAGGCTGAGGCCTTCCCCTGAAAAGAACCTAAAAAGAGCCCTGCTGGATCAGACCAATGAGGGTCCACCTAGTCCAGCTTCCTGTCTCACATGGTGGCCAACCAGTTCCTCCGGAGGGCCAACGACAGGGCATGGAGGCCGAGGCCTTCCCCTGATAAGACCCTCAGAAGAGCCCTGCTGGGTCAGACCAGGGAGAGTCCATATAGTCCAGCCTCCTCTCTCACACAGGGGCCAGCCAGTTCCCCTGGAGGGCCAACAACAGGGCAGAGAGGCCGAGGCCTTCCCCTGATAAGAACCTCAGAAGAGCCCTGCTGGATCAGACCAGTGAGGGTTCATCTAGTCCAGCCTCCTGTCTCACACAGGGGCCAACCAGTTCCTCTGGAGGCCCAACAATGGGGAATAGAGGCCAAAGCCTTCCCCTGATGTTGCCTACTGGCTGCGGGGGATTGAGAGGCTGAGTGCCTCTGAATGTGGAGGTTCCCCTCAGTCACCATGGCCATTGACAGGCCTCTCCTCCACGAATCTATCTAACCCCCCTTTTCTAAGTTGGATCTTAGCAAGGATGGATCACTTCCACGTGGGGCCTGGAGGAGACCTCCTGGAATCATAGCTCCGGGTTGGGGAACGCCTGGATGTTTGGGAAGGGGTGGAGCCTGAGGAGGTTAGGGTTTTGGGGGGGGGAGGGACTCCACCTCCCAAGGCGGCCATATTTCTCCAGGCGAACTGACCACTGTCGCCTGGAGACCAGTTGTATCGCGGGCGATCTCCGGTCACCATCCAGAGATCACGGAGAAATATATGACACTGTGTATCATAGACGTATGCTTACAGATCAATGTTCCCTCTAAGCTGCAGAGTCTTGTGAGCAGAAATTCTACTTTATGAGCTACCGGCATTAAAGCTGTCAGCAAACAATTTGGCTGCTGCATGAATTAGTTTGCTCCGGAGCCCTCCTTCCTGAGCTAAGGCAAAAATGTGTGAGCCGGAGGCTAAAAAACTGTGAGCTGGCTCACACTAACTCAGCTTAGAGGGAACACTGGCTCACGGTAGATCTATTTTGTGCTTTTTATTTTTATGCTTTTACATTTTTCTATACTATTATATAAATATTGGTGTCAAGTATTACCAAACATAGGTTTCACCGAAAGAATACATCAAAGTGCAGGTTTACGCTGTGTTCAAGTCCAAGAAGCGATCCAAAAGACGGAAGCCTGTGTGCGTACGGCGCTACAAAACTAGTTTAAGTATTTTAAAGTGACAGTGTAATGATCCAGAGTGCGACTATACACACAATCAACATTTCACAAGGTAAGTACAAAAATAAGCAAATGGATGAGATGCTAACGAGAATCCTGCTGCGGTGGCTCAAGTGGTTAAGACGCTGAACTGCAGGCTGTGGAAGGTCGGTAGTTCAGCAGTTCGAAACCCGGGTGCCGCATGACGGAGTGAGTTCCCATCTCTAGTCCCAGCTCCTGCCAACCTAGCAGTTCGAAAGCAAGAAATTGCAAGTAGATAAATAGGTACCACTTCAGTGGGAAGGGAACAGCGTTCCGTGCGCCTTGGTGTTCAGTTATGCCGGCCACATGACCACGGAAACGTCTTCGGACAGCGCTGGCTCTTCGGCTTTGAAACGGAGATGAGCACCGCAACCCTAGAGTCGGATTCGACTAGCTTTCGAGCAAGGGAACCTTTACCTTTTTACCTAATGACAATCTCCGGAATATTCTACCGTTTCGATAGTAATCTTCTTCCGAACGAAAATGAAGAATACGCAGCGTCTCTAGTCAAGGTCTCAACTGGTACATATCAATAAAGTCTCACTGAAGTGTCGTGACAGCATTGTGTAAGGTTCCAAATGATTCTTAGAAGAGCAAAATGCTGTAAAGAGCCTTGTGAGACCTACTGATATCTCATCAATTTGCTTATTTTTGTACTTACCTTGTGAAATGTTGATTGTGTGTATATTCGCACTCTGGATCATTACACTGTCACTTTAAAATACTTAAACTAGTTTTGTAGCGCCGTACGCACACAGGCTTCCGTCTTTTGGATCGCTTCTTGGACTTGAACACAGCGTAAACCTGCACTTTGATGTATTCTTTCGGTGAAACCTATGTTTGGTAATACTTGACACCAATATTTATATAATAGTATAGAAAAATGTAAAAGCATAAAAATAAAAAGCACAAAATAGATCTACCGTGAGCCAGTGTTCCCTCTAAGCTGAGTTAGTGTGAGCCAGCTCACAGTTTTTTAGCCTCCGGCTCACACATTTTTGCCTTAGCTCAGGAAGGAGGGCTCCGGAGCAAACTAATTCATGCAGCAGCCAAATTGTTTGCTGACAGCTTTTCTGCAGCTTACCTGGCTGCTTCTTGCTCTGACTGAGGGCTGCTGGGAGCAGGGGGCGGGGCTTGTTGCATGCGCATGTGCCCCCTGGGCTCTTTACTGCCGGAGCTCCGCTCCTGTGCGCTCCCACAGGAAATGACCCCTGGTGTTACCATCATCTATACACAGTTATACTGTGTTCAAACACTCAAACAGCACCTTGTTGGTTTTTCAATCACTAGTCCCAGGGGATTCTGGTAATTTACCCATATCGAATACAGCCTTTTTCAAGGACAGTGATGTACATACAAGACATAAGGGGCAATAAATTCTCTTAAGAGTATAAAACTCTTAAAACAGAAAATAGCAGCACATTTTCTAGGGTCCCATCGGAGCCCTTGCGGCAAACATAATAACTTATAAGCTCTGAGAACAGCTCTGAGAGAACTTGTGACTGACCCCAGGTCCCCCAGCAGCTGCACGTGGAGTCATGGGGAATCAAACCCAGTTCTCCCAGATTAAAGCCTATGCACTTTACCTCTACACCAAACCACTACATCAAAGCATTACACCGAACGAGCCGGTTAGTCTCTGCTGTGGTTTTTGCATGGTTCTCTCCCGCTCACCTTCTGCTGACTTCCCTCTGTACAAAAGCAACTGGGAAAATTCACTGAAACATATTTCTATTTTTAAGGGGAGGCTTATAAGGAGGACGGTCGGTTCATTTGAAACTGAGCTGGGCCTGCCAGGCCAAGCCATAGGGGATTCCTGGAAACCTCAGGAGTCGGTGATTCTTTCTTAACAATTGTTGTTCCCTATTTTACTGCTTGTTTTGGGAAAACATGTTTGTCGCTTCAGTCAAAGGTTATAAGTTTATGGCTCTGCGGTGTGTGTGTCAGAAACAACTCAGTCTGCCATGGCCCCAGGGGGAAAAGAAGAAGAGACTGGATTGATACCCCGCCCTTCACTGAGAGTCTCAGAGCGGCTTACAAGCTCCTTTCCCTTCCCCTCCCCACAACAGACACCCTGTGAGGTCGGTCGGGCCAAGAGAGCTCTTTTGAGGACAGCTCCTGAGAGAACAGCTCTGAGAGAACTTGTGACCGACCCAAGGTCACACCAGCAGCTGCACGTGGAGGAGTGGGGACTCAAACCCGGTTCTCCCAGATTAGAGTTTTTATGCTTTTACATTTTTCTATACTGTTATACTCCTTCTATACTCCTAACCACCACACCAAACTGGCTGTTTAGGGGGGCCCGATCCACCAGCCCAGATTCGGCCAGCGGGGAAACCCCGCCCGCCCCCAAAATGCCAGGATCACGCCAACGTGCCCAGCACGTTGACGTCACCCGGAGGTTGTCGAGGTATGCGCGGTGCTAGCCCACTGCAGGTTGCGAGTGGTGTGAGGGTATCAAAGAAGACGTAAGTCTTATAGGCTTGGTGTAAAACTATATACAACTTATTTACACAAGCCTCCACCGATATATTGCACAGAACGACAAAATGCTCACGCAGACACTAGTTTTCCATCAGGAAGGATGGTACACAGTACAGCATTATACTTATATACCAGCATTGTCCAATCAGGACCCAATCCTGAGTCATTGCTAATTAGCTCTGCTCTGAACCAGACAGAACCAGTTGCAGCCCGCTCTACTGACAGTCTGAGCTGTCAGCTCCTGTGGTGAACTATCTAGCAGAAGAAGAAGGGATTCCAAAACAACTCTTATTACAAAGATCTGTTATATTTTTAAAAGGGCTCTTAAGGGTTGAGAAAGTTGATTATTTCATAGCGTCAATATATGTTACGAATGTACTGTTGTATATATTGTTCAAAATAAAAAACACTTATTGGGGAAAAACAACAACACAGATTGACATGATCTACAGCCAGACTTATAGAACACATGGATGTTGACAGAGGTGACGTCATCGTGCTGGGCACGTTGCCGGGAGGATGCTCTAGCATGACCTTGGACTTCCTCGGGGGTCTCCCATCCCAGGACTAACCTGGAACAGCCCTGCTTCGCTTGCAAACTACTCTGAGCTTTTACAGTGGCCAGAAATACCAGTGCCATCAGGAGGTCCAGCAGTGGGGCCAGGACATTAGAAGCCCTCCCACTGTTGACCCCCCCCCCAAGCACCAAGAAGACAGAGCATCACTTGCCCCAGAGCCCCTATCTATACCTTGTGACTAATAGTTACTGATGGACCTCTGCTCCATATGCTTACCTAATTCCCTCTTGAAGCCGCCCATGCCTGTAGCCGCCACCCCCTACTGTGGCAGTAAACTCCATGTGTTAATTACTCTCTGGGTGAAGAAGGGCTTCCTTCGATCCGTTCTAACCCGACCGCTCAGCAATTTCGTGGAGTGCCCACGAGTTCTTGTCTTGTGAGAAAGGGAGAAAAGGACCTCTTTCTCTACCTACTCTATCCCATGCATAATCTTATAAACCTCAATCATGTCACCCCTCAGTCGTCGTTTCTCCAAGCTAAAGAGCCCTAAGCGCTTTAACCTTTCCTCATAGGGAAAGTGTTCCAACCCTTTTATCATTCGAGTTGCCCTTTTCTGCACTTTTCCCAAAGCTATAATATCCTTTTTAAGGTGTGGTGACCAGAACTGCACACAGTATTCCAAATGAGGTTGCACCATTGATTTATATAGGGGCATTATGATATTGGCTGATCTGTTTTCAATACCCTTCCTAATAATCCCCAGCATAGCACTGGCCTTTTTTATTGCAGTCACACACTGTCTCGACATTTTCATTTGAGTTATCTACTAGGACTCCAAGATCTCTCTCTTGTTCAGTCCCTGCCACTTTTAGGGTTGCTAGTTTCAGAATGGGTGTTAAGCACAGCCACCTCCATGATTTGATCCAAAAGGTGGATTATACGACAGCTGCATTAAATCCTGCAAGGCCCGGTACACCGATCCTGCAGGGGAGGTATCCCCTCAGTCCCTCTGCAATGATGAGGCCGCCTGGCATTCCCGCACCAATCGCCCACGGGAAACCAGCACGGGGCTCTTTTGTTCCTGGACAGATCTCCCCACGCTCGAGCAAACCTCCTTTTATTTCCTTATCCTGCCTTATCAGACCCCTGCCTTTGTGCTTGGTGAATGCCCCTATTGTTCGGGATATGACAGAGAGTACCCGAGCCCTGCCAACCGCGTGGTCCCGAGCCAAACTGCCCTTGACATGCCAGACGTCTCAAACCACCCTTTTCCTTCTGCAGCTGCTGAGGGCCATAAACAAGAAATCAGTTCCTGGATTGTTTGGGTGCATGGAAGAAACATGATCTCTCCCCCGCTCCCTCCTGCACTAATGCAACGAAGGAGGAGGAGGAGGAGACTGGATTTATACCCCGCCCTTCACTACCCGAAGGAGTCTCAGAGCGGCTTACAAGCTCCTTTCCCTTCCCCTCCCCACAACAGACAACCTGTGAGGCAGGTGGGGCTGAGAGAGCTCTTTTGAGGACTGCCCTTGAGAGAACAGCTCTGTGAGAACTTGTGACTGGCCCAAGGTCACACCAGCTGGCTTCAAATGGAGGAGAATCGGGGAGTCAACCCCGGTTCTCCATATTAGAGTCTGCCGCTCTTAAGTAGCACACCAAAATGGGCTGCTTTGGAAACAACGTGAGATCCCCAAGAACAGAGTCCCAAACCTTTTTGAGCCTGCGGGCACCTTTGGAGGTCTGAGACAGTGTGATGGGCGCAGCCACAAAATGGCTGCTGCAGGAGGCGGAGCCAGCCACAAAATGGCTGCTGCAGTTTACGTTCAGTCACACAGAGAAGATCCTTATGCGGTGGCAGCAGCTACTGCCAAACAGGGGGTCATTTCCTGCAGGAGCGCACAGGAGCGGAGCTCCGGCAGTAAAGAGCCCAGGGGGCGGGCACATGCAGCAAGCCCCACCCCCTGCTCAAAAGTTACCCCAGAATCCCTTCAAGTGATCCAACACATGGATTGTGCACAAACGCTGCGTTCAACAAAAGAAGACGAAGAAGAAGAGGAGGAGGAGGAGGATTGGATGTATACCCTGCCCTTCACGACCCAAAGGAGTCTCAGAGAGGTTTACAATCTCCTTTCCCTTCCCCTCCCCACAACAGACACCCTGGGAGGTAGGTGGGGCTGAGAGAGCTCTTTCAAGGACTGCTCCTGAGAGAACAGCTCCGAGACAACTTGTAAGTGACCCAAGGTCACACCAGCAGCTGCATGTAGAGGAGTGGAGAATCAAACCCGGTTCTCCCAGATTAGAGTCTGCGCTCCTCGCCACTACACCAAACTGGCCTTCCTCTCTAAGGAGGAGCTCTGGGGTGCCCCTTGCCGATCACACGAGGCACCGGCTCCCCCCGCAGTGGCAAAACATCTCCAGCCAGCTCCTGTCCCGTCTTCGGAATCCAGGATCTCGGTGGCCTCTTCCCTCCCATGGCCCTCTTATCTCGGTTATTTACACAAGGGAATTAATTGCATATTTCAAGGGCCAACGGCATTGTGTGCTTTTCCTGATTTGCGCAAACAGAGGTATCCTGTTTCATTCCACCTGTGGCGGGAGGGACACGCTCCGACGCTGCACGGTCTTTCAGCCACACATTTGCAAGTCCCGTCAGGGCCCTTTGCCAGGCGGCAGAAGCCACATGTGTTTCTTCCAGGGTGACCAGATGGGTTCCGGGGCCTTTAAGGGTTATAACACAGGGGATTTGAAAGGGCCCCATTTCCTTCTCCTTCCGGAATGACAAGCTGTTCCAACAAACCTCCCTCTGCTATATAACTACTGAGGCCTTTGCGTTCGGGCACCCAACACAGAATCAACAGCAGATGTCTATAACTGCTGGATTATTTACACCACAGGTTTAAGATTTCTGCAATCCCAGTCCTATTACATTGCTTATTAGATGTCACTTGGGGTCATTTTGTAGAAAAAGAGGTGCAGGAGCTCATTAGCATATACCACACCCCCTGACATCACCGGAAGTGTGTCAGAAGGCAACACCCACCGCTCAGGCTCCACTGGACTGTTTTGGATTGCTAGCTATTTGGGGGGGGGGGAGAACGTGCAGATCTGTCCTAGCAGAGGAGGGAGAGCTTGTACCTGAATAAAACTTGGTCTTAAAGTGCCATTGGACTGTTTTGGGTTGCTAGCTATTGGGGGGGGT
>NW_015175002.1:14212-15635 GCF_001447785.1 Gekko japonicus | reverse complement strand
GGGGGGGGCTCTGCAACTTACCTGGCTCCTTCTTGCTCTGACTGAGGGCTGCTGGGAGCAGGGGGCGGGGCTTGTTGCATGTGCCCGCCCCCTGGGCTCTTTACTGCCAGAGCGCCGCTCCTGTGCGCTCCTGCAGGGAATGACTCCTGGATGTCTCCCACTACTGACTGTATTGACTTGCCTTATGCAATCCACCTTGAGTCTCAGTGAGAAAGGTAGACTATAAGGGCTTTTCTGCATTTTCATTTTACTGGCTGGTAAGTTCTTGTGTCTTCATGGTTCCCCCTAGTTCTGAACACGCTTTGCTCCCTCTAGTGGTCAATTCGATATCACATATGTTTGTTTCCAGCATACCTCCCTGGGGACAGGATGGAGATAAACCTGTTTGACATCGAATTGACCACTGGAGGGAGCACAATATGTGTGGAACAGGGAAGAAAACAGCACCGAAGAAACAAGAAGAAGGAGGAGGAGAAGGAGGGGGAGGAGGAGGAGATTGGATTTATACCCTGCCCTTCACTCGGAGTCTCAGAGTGGCTTACAAACTCCTTCCCTTGCCCTCCCCACAACAGACACCCTGAGGGGTAGGTGGGGCTGAGAGAGCTCTTTCCAGAACTGTCCTTGAAAGAACAGCTCTGACAGAACTATGGCTTGCCCAAGGTCATCCAGCAGCTGCATGTGGAGGAGTGGGGAATCAAACCCGGTTCTCCCAGATTAGAGTCCGCACACTTAACCACTACACCAAACTGGCTTTACACAAAACCTACGAGCAACTAACATGAAAATGCGGAAAAACCCCAAATCAGGGATCATTAACACCGTATCGCCGGACAAAATGGCACCTAGCAACACTTTTTTTTGCACCCACCAAACGTTTTTTAGAAGGGGTTGGGGTGGTGCCACATGGGCTTTTTCCCAGCAGGGCTTCTGATTGGCCACTGAGATCCAATGGGCTATGCAGATGGAAATAACGCTGTTTCAGCGGCAGCGGACACCGGACTTTTACTCTCTCTCACTCCTCTTCCCAAGTGTATTCATTAAACTACCCCTCTTCTCCCCTGCAGTTGGGCTTCTTCTGTGTGTTTGGCTCCGCCTCCTGCAGCAGCCATTTTGCAGTCATGCCCAATACCCTGTGTCAGAATGCCAAAGGTGCCCAAAGGCTCAGAAAGGTTGGGACCAGGGGTTATTTCCTGTGGGAGCGCACGGGAGCGAAGGTCCGGCAGTAAGGAGCCCAGGGGGCGGGCACATGCAACAAGCCCCACCCCCTGCTCCCAGCAGCCCTCAGTCAGAGCAAGAAGCAGCCAGGTAAGTTGCAGAGCGCCCCCCCCCTCCCGACAGTCCAGTGGCACCTTTAAGACCAAGTTTTATTCAGGTACAAGCTCTCCCTCCTCTGTGAGGGCAGATCTGCACGTCCCCCCCCCCC
>NW_015175002.1:10830-13384 GCF_001447785.1 Gekko japonicus | reverse complement strand
TCCAAAACAGTCCAGTGGAACCTGAGCGGTGGGTGTTGCCTTCCGACACACTTCCGGTGATGTCAGGGGGTGTGGCATATGCAGATAAGTTATGCTAATAAGTTATGTTAATGAGCTCCTGCACCTCTTTTTCTACAAAATGACCCCTGGTTGGGACCAATGCTCCCTCTAAGCTGTGGGGTCATGTGAGCAAAAATTCTACTTCGTGAGCTAGTGGCATTAAAGTTGTAACAAACAAACAAACAGCTTTGAGGATTAGCATTCAGTAATCGCTGTGGGGGAGGGAGAGCTACTTCAAACTGATTTGCAGTGCAGACAGAAACCCCAACACCGAGGAAGAAAGAGCAAAATACTCCCACGTGCATCTTTAGCTCCCGCCGGTGCTCGTTCCTGGCAGCACAGTTATGAAATCTGTGCCGTGTCGTAATGAGCCTCTGGCCAGCTAAACTGTTCTGTGTGACTGGGAAGTTTGCACATGTAGCTGGACTCCAAAACTATCACATAATGTGCAAACCAGACTTCTGCACATGGGTGGCAGGGCACCAAGATTCAACGGGCGTGGGACATCACTGCGTTTTTGACTAACTGAGGCGTGTGATGGCGAACATGAGAATGTAAGAAGAGTCCTGCTGGAATAGACCAGTGGTCTATCTAGTCCAGCCTCCTGTCTCACACAGGGGCCAACCTGTTCCTCTGGAGGGCCAACAACAGGGCAGAGAGGCCGAGGCCTTCCCCTGATAAGAACCTCAGAAGAGCCCTGCTGGATCAGACCAGTGAGGGTCCATCTAGTCCAGCCTCCTGTCTCACACAGGGGCCAGCCAGTTCCTCTGGAGGGCCAACAGCAGGGCAGAGAGGCCAAGGCCTTCCCCTCATAAGAACCTCAGAAGAGCCCTGCTGGGTCAGACCAGGGAGGGTCCATCTAGTCCAGCCTCCCGCCTCACACAGGGGCCAGCCAGTTCCTCTGGAGGGCCAAGAACAGGGCAGAGAGGCCGAGGCCTTCCCCTGATAAGAACCTCAGAAGAGCCCTGCTGGATCAGACCAGTGAGGGTCCATCTAGTCCAGCATCCCATCTCACACAGGGGCCAACCAGTTCCTCTGGAGGGCCAAGAACAGGGCAGAGAGGTCAAGGCCTTCCACTGATAAGAACCTCAGAAGAGCCCTGCTGGATCAGACCAGTGAGGGTCCATCTAGTCCAGCATCCCATCTCACACAGGGGCCAACCAGTTCCTCTGGAGGGCCAAGAACAGGGCAGAGAGGCCAAGGCCTTCCCCTGATAAGAACCTCAGAAGAGCCCTGCTGGATCAGACCAGGGAGGGTCCATCTAGTCCAGCATCCCGTCTCACACAGGGGCCAACCAGTTCCTCTGGAGGGCCAAGAACAGGGCAGAGAGGTCAAGGCCTTCCACTGATAAGAACCTCAGAAGAGCCCTGCTGGATCAGACCAGGGAGGGTCCATCTAGTCCAGCATCCCGTCTCACACAGGGGCCAACCAGTTCCTCTGGAGGGCCAAGAACAGGGCAGAGAGGTCAAGGCCTTCCACTGATAAGAACCTCAGAAGAGCCCTGCTGGATCAGACCAGGGAGGGTCCCTCTAGTCCAGCATCTTGTCTCACACAGGGGCCAACCAGTTCCTCTGGACATCCAACAACAGAGCAGAACCTCAAAAGAGCCCTGCTGGATCAGACCAGGGAGGGTCCACCTAGTCCAGCTCCTGTCTCACACAGTAACGACTGATATACACCTCTCCTCCATAAATGTCTGTTGAAGAGACAATGGCTTAACTGTGGCCAAGATCAGCAGCAAAGAGGAGGAACCTGGCCTCTTAGCACATGAGTGATGCCTTTTGAGCATGTGCCCAGTGCTTTTGACTCACCACTGATTAATCAAATTCCACCGAGATTCAGAGAGAGAGAGTTTTCCCAGCCCGGGGGCGTGACTTTCTTCTGCTCGGTGCCTCTCGTGCTAGAAATTAAACATTGCAACATGAAATACAGATCTCCAGGTAACTACCGTAATCCTTCCACACAATAACACCGTGAGACACTTACTGCAAAAGACACGAAGACAGGTCCTTAGTCAGGATTTTCTTAGTGGGGGGGGGGCATTTAAATTTCTTAGGGGGCACTGGCTAATCGAATTAGTAATGTCATTAAAGTTGTAGCTGCGGTGGCTCAAGTAGTTAAGACGCTGAACTGCAGGCGGTGGAAGGTTGGTCGTTCGGCAGTTCGAGACCCGAGTGCGCCGCGTGACCGAGTGAGCTCCCATCTCTAGTTCCAGCTCCTGCCAACCTAGCAGTTCGAAAGCAAGAAACTGCAAGTAGATAAATAGGTACCGCTTCGGTGGGAAGGTAACAGCGTTCCGTGCGCCTCGGTGTTTAGTCATGCCGGCCACATGACCACGGAAACGTCTTCGGACAGCGCTGGCTCTTTGGCTTTGAAACGGAGATGAGCACCGTAACCCTAGAGTCGGACTCGACTGGCTTTTGAGCAAGGGAACCTTTACCTTTACCTCATAAGCTTTCCTATACGAAAGCTGATCCCCAGAATTAAACTTTGT
>NW_015175002.1:8050-10379 GCF_001447785.1 Gekko japonicus | reverse complement strand
CTCTAATCTGGGAGAACCGGGTTTGATTCCCCACTCCTCCACTTGCACCTGTTGGATGACCTTGGGCAAGCCGTAGTTCTGATAAGAGCTGTTCTTGAAAAAAATAGCAGTTTCTGTCAGAGCTCTCTCAGCCCCACCAACCTCACAGGGTGTCTGTTGTGGGGAGGGGGAGGGAAAGGAGTTTGTCAGCCACTCTGAGACACCTTTGGGGTGTCTCTCCTTCTTTTTCTTCTTTCTGCTTCAGACAAACAGGGGGCTACCCGCCTGAATCAGTTTCCCATAGAGAGTGAATGCAAATTAGCACACAGCACAAGGTTACCGTATTTTGAAAAGCAAAAAAGAGAGACTGAATGCCTGGAGACAAAGGAAAGGGGGGGGCGACCCCTCCAGGAAACAACATATTCCCACCCAGACCTTCAAAGAAAAAGTTTCCAATGGGAAACTAGAAGATTTGGAAAATGGGGATTCCCATGAAATATTTTTCTTTCTTTCTTTTTTTGCAATGAGTGAAATAGCTTCTAAGATACGGATTTGCTCATTCAGATAATGTACCATGGCCCGGGTCACACGGAGAATTTGCTGTGCAAGAGGTACGAGTGTTGGGCGGAGTTTCGGGGCGCGATCACACCGCAACATCCGGGAAGCGTAGCGCACCCGTGGCCAACTTGTGGCGTCCTGCCGAAGATGCTGCTCCACGGAACTTTGCATGTGCACAAATGCCAAACGCTTGTGCGTTATCTGGCCTCCCCTTAGATAGCAAACATACAGATCCATGAGCTAGGGCAGCAGTTTAGGTCTCTCTCTCTCTCTCTCTCTCTCTCTCACACACACACACACACACACTCTGAGAGAATTTTGCTGGTACAAATCTGAGGCATTAGTATTTATTTAAGGCATTTTGCATTTCATAAATATGCAAAACAGGATAATGTTATGTGATAAGACAAGGTGTTATATGTTGCTATAGACCAACAAAGTTTTATTCTGGGTAGAAGCTTTCCCGTGCACGGACACTTCTTCAGATACATTGAAGTGGAAGTTACCGGTGCATACATATAGGGAGAGGGTGAGCAGCAAATTAGCATACAACACAGGGTAACTATATATTGAAAACTTAGAAAAGAGGACATATTTCCCGATTGACAGCTTCAAGCAAGGGGTCACTATGACAGATCTCATTTTCAATACCCCTACTATTTAAGCTGTGATCATTGCTATGAGCTACGAATATTCCTAACCTCCCAACATCTTCATCAGTTTTTTTAAAAAGAGCCTAAAAGAGGATGGGAAGAAGAAGAAGAAGAAGAAGAAGAAGAAGAAGAAGAAGAAGAAGAAGAAGAAGAAGAAGAAGAAGAAGAAGAAGAAGAAGAAGAAGAAGAAGAGATTGGATTGATACCCCACCCTTCACTACCTGAAGGACTCTCAGAGTGGCTTACAATCCCTTTCCCTCCCCACAACAGACACCCAGGGAGGTAGGTGGGGCTGAGAGAGCTCTTTTGAGGACTGCCCTTGAGAGAACAGCTCTGAGAGAACTTGTGACTGACCCAAGGTCACACCAGCAGTTGCATGTGGAGGAGTGGAGAATCAAACCCAGTTCTCCCAGATTAGAGTCTGCACTCCTCGCCACTACACCAAACTGGCCGTGGTGTAGTGGTCACACCAGCAGCTGCATGTGGAGGAGTGGGGGGAATCAAACCTGGTTCTTCTAACCACTGGCTCTGGTAACCCTCATGCAGCATAATAAAGCTGTCTGACAGATTCAAGGACCAAACTGGAATAACAAGCTTATTTTATACGGTCACCATTTGTTTGAGTATAATTCCGGAGGGGAAACACCGTGAAGGAAATCAATCAATAAAGGAAATCAATTTGTTCTCCTTGAGAAGGTGTAAGTATTGTGTATCATTTCAGTCACCCCCACCCCCAGATTTCCATCTTTGGGGGGGTGTTCCCCCCACCCCCAGCTTCAAAATTCCAGCAAACGTTGCATCTCTAGCTTCCCTGCCCTGCCCTAACCTGGAATGCAAACATGGTCTATTTCCCACTAATCCGTCCCCCTCCCCAGGTTGCCAGTTCCAGTTCGGGGCATTACTGGAGGTCAAACCTGGGGAGAACATTGTTTGGGGAGGGGAGGGAGCTTAACAGGGTAAAATACCCAGGAGTCCACCCTCCAGAGCAGCCTTTTCCTCCAGGGGAACGGATGCCTAGGGATCAGCCGCGATTCCGGGAGATCTCCAGTTCCCACCTGGAGGTTGGCAGCTTTACCCCACCCCAGTCCTTCCCGTGCACCCAGGGCATGCCTCGCCAGGGCAAGCCCCCCCCCCCCAGA
>NW_015175002.1:0-7898 GCF_001447785.1 Gekko japonicus | reverse complement strand
GTGCCTGTTGTGGGGAGGGGAAGGGAAAGGCGTTTGTAAGCCGCTCTTGGGGTAGGGAAGGGTGGGGTATAAATCCAATCTCCTTTTCTTCTCCTCCTCTCTCCCGGGCATTCCCACCAGCAAGGTGGAGGAATTGCACAGGCACATATCCAGAGCCCGGGGCCAGTGTTCCCGCTAAGCTGAGTCAGTGTGAGCCAGCTCACAGTTTTTTCAGCCTCCAGCTCACAGACTTTTGCCTTAGCTCCAAAAGGAAGGCTCCCGAGCAAACTAATTGATGCAGCAGCCAAATCGCCCGCTCACAGCTTCAATGCCAGCAGCTCACCAAGTAGGATTTTTGCTCACAGGACTCCACAGCTTAGAGGGAGCATTGCTACCAAGGCGTGCATTGGCAGGGCGAGTCCGCCTATTCACACGAGACCACCCGGCGTCGGGCCACGCGTTTTTCCCAGGGCGTCTCTCTGCGGGATTGGGGGCTCGATCCACGGCCCCTCTTTTTCCACCCAGCTCTTGGGGGGGGGCGGACTGGATGCGCCCCAAGGAAACTCAACTCGGCCCGCGTTCAGACGGTAGGATGGGGGTCAAGGAAGAGGGTCAGGGGGGTGGAGCATGCATAACCCCCCCCCACACACACACACCGTTCTCCATGAGGTATCAAAATAGTGTTAAAGACTGGGTTCGAGATGCTTTGCAGTGAACAGCTCTACTTTATTTAGTGATTTCAGGAACAAGACTGAAGACTGCATGCAGAAACCACACCCAAACACACCCCACTCCCAATGATAGGCTATTTACATCACATCTCCTCATTGCCAGTTTGGTGTCGTGGTTAAGTGTGCAGACTCTAATCTGGGAGAACCGGGTTGAAATAGAGGCAGGGGCCCCCCGCCTGCACGTGTGCAAGGGGCTCCCGCGTGCATTGGCAGGAGCGGGGGTTCTCTCCGCAAACTCACCTCTGCAACCGCAGGCCGGCCCGGGCGCACCTTCCGCCGCCGCTCCTCCAGGCTGGGGCGCTTTGCAAGCGGGCGGCGGCGGGACGTGGCCCGGCCCAGCCCCCATCGGCCCTCCCTGCGGGGCGGGCGGACCTGCCCAGCCCGCTCCTCCCCGTCCGTCGCCTTCGGGCATCGGATCCGGGCAGCCTGGCCCGAATAGCCGGCGGGCTTGCCGGCCTCCCGGTGGGGCCTGGAGTTCTCCCGGAATCCCCACTGATCTCCAGACGACAGAGATCAGTTCTCCCATAGAAATGGGCTGCCAGTTTGGTGTCGTGGTTAAGTGCGGGGACTCTGATCTGGGGGGACCGGGTTTGATTCCCCACTCCTCCACTTGCACCTGCTGGATGACTTTAGGCAAACCCTAGTTCTGATAAGAGCAGTCCTTGAGGTTTCTGTCAAGAGCTCTCTCAGCCCGACCTACCTCACAGGGTGTCTGTTGTGGGGAGGGGAAGGGAAAGGAGTTTGCAAGCCACTCTGAGACTCCTTCGGGTAGTGAAGGGCGGAGTATAAATCCAATCTCCTCTTCTTCTTCTCTAATCTGGGAGAACCGGGTTTGATTCCCCACTCCTCCACTTGCACCTGCTGGATGACCTTGGGCAAGCCGTAGTTCTGATAAGAGCTGTTCTTGAAAAAGAGCCGTTTCTGTCAAGAGCTCTCTCAGCCCCACCGACCTCACAGGCAGTGTTCCCTCTGAGCTGAGTGAGTGTGAGCCAGCTCGCAGTTTTTGAGCCTCTGGCTCACACATTTTTGTCTTCGCTCCAGAAGGAAGGCTCCGGAGCAAACTGATTGATGCAGTGGCCAAATTGCTCACTAACAACTTTAATGCCGGTAGCTCACAAAGCAGAATTTTTGCTCACGCGATGCCACAGCTTAGAGGGAGCATTGCTCACAGGGTGTCTGTTGTGGGGAGGGGAAGGGAAAGGAGTTTGTAAACCGCACCTTCAGGTACTGAAGGGCGGGGTATAAATCCAATCTCTTCTTCTTCTTTGGAGGGTGGACTCTGGTATAGAGTCCAGGAGAAATGGAAGTCCCTCCCCAGGTACTGTATCCAGTGCTCCAGGAATTTCTCCAGGAAGAATTGGCAACCTTCATAGCAGAGGAAACGTTGCCAAAATGCAGAGGAGAGTCGCCTGTCCGAGGCTTTGTTTGGACCGGGGATCCTGGAGGTTTTTTGCCGTCTTTTGGGTGTGGAACGGCAATGCTCCCTCTAAGGTGTGGAGTCTTGTGAGCAAAAATTCTACTTTCTGAGCTACTGGCATTAAAGTTGTGAGCGAGCGATTTGGCTACGGCATAAATCGGTTTGTTTGGAGCCATGCTTCCTGAGCTGAGACAAAAAATTGTGAGCCGGAGATTAAAAAATTGTGAGCTGGCTCACACTGACTCAGCTTAGAGGGAACACTTGTCACTGGGTGTGTGGGAGGGGAGGTATTTGTGAATTCCCTGTATTGTGCAGAGGGTTGGACTAGATGAACCTGGAGGTCCCTTCCAACTCTACGATTCTATGAGCCACTTTTGAGAAGGAGTCCGCATGTTGGAGGAGGAGAGGTTAGGTCACAAGAGATCGATGGAGCCTCCAGTGGCAGAGGCAGTATACCAGAAGCTGGCGAGACAGAAATGCGGGCAGCCATCAACTTCCCCTTCCCCCCTGTGGGTGTTCAGAGGCCTCTGTAGCCCCACAAGCTCAAACACCTTTAGGATGTGGCATTTGTGTGCTCCAGACATTCCCACCTCACATTTCAGTTGCTGTGTTTACTCGCAAGTTAACCTCTCAGAGTTCTTTCCCATGTACATATGCCTAGGACTGCCGATTTCCTGTAGGCCAGAGTTCCAAAGAAAGAGTGCCATTGAACATGTGCAGAGTGCTTTTCTGTGACCATGTAGTATCACAGCCCACCTTTGGATATCCAGGCTGGCTTCATCGATTAGTGCAAACGGCTGGTGATATTGAGGCCTCACTTGCAAGCGTCAGAAGTCAAAGTCACTCTGAGCGGGCCACGCTGAATTCCTCACACATGTTAGAAATGCAATGCTGCCCCTCTGCTTGAGTCTGTGTGTGGCACAACATGTTACAAGAAAAGTTTGTTTTGGAGAAGTGGAAGCCATGATTGCCAAAGTAACTGAACCCTGCCTAGAGATAGAATCCTAGAGTTGGAAGGGGCCTCCAGGGTCATCTAGTCCAACCCCCTGCACAATGCAGGAAATCCACAAACACCTCCCCTTCCACACCCACAGTGACTGTTGTTCCACGCCCAGAAGATGACGAAACACCTCCAGGATCCCCAGACAAACTGGCCTGGAGAAAAATGGCTTCCTGGCCCCAAAGTGGTGATCAGCATTTCCCTGGGTGTGTAAGATGTTCAATTTCCAGAATTTTCAAAACCATGTCAAAAGCCCTTTTTTTCTAGATGCGTTTTTTTTAACTAAGAAAAATTGAAATATATGTAACAAGAAGGGGCGACCCGCGATACTCATGGGGGGCCTCCACGCAGAGTAGTAAGCCGCCGCAGGTGAGCCTTCTCTCCTCCCCCGCCCGGCCTGGCCCCGACAGCGAGTACCGCGTGGCTCCATGCCGCTGGGCCTGCCAAACCTCCCCCACCCCCAGCAGCAAGGTCTGAGCTCATCCCGCCAAGCCTCCCCCCTCCCTTAGCAGCAGCTGTGAGGCCTGGCCCGCCAAGCCTTCTCCCCCCCTTCCCCAGCAGCGGCAGCATGCGCAGGGAATGCTCTTTCACTTTTGGGGGGATTTAAGTATCCCCCCTATAGTTTTTTATAGATTTCAGATTTTTCCGCACTATAGATTTCAGATTTTTCCGCACTATAGATTTCAGATTTTTCCGCACTATAGATTTCAGATTTTTCCGCACTATAGATTTCAGATTTTTCCGCACTATAGATTTCAGATTTTTCCGCACTATAGATTTCAGATTTTTCCGCACTATAGATTTCAGATTTTTCCGCACTATAGATTTCAGATTTTTCCGCACTATAGATTTCAGATTTTTCCGCACTATAGATTTCAGATTTTTCCGCACTATAGATTTCAGATTTTTCCGCACTATAGATTTCAGATTTTTCCGCACTATAGATTTCAGATTTTTCCGCACTATAGATTTCAGATTTTTCCGCACTATAGATTTCAGATTTTTCCGCACTATAGATTTCAGATTTTTCCGCACTATAGATTTCAGATTTTTCCGCACTATAGATTTCAGATTTTTCCGCACTATAGATTTCAGATTTTTCCGCACTATAGATTTCAGATTTTTCCGCACTATAGATTTCAGATTTTTCCGCACTATAGATTTCAGATTTTTCCGCACTATAGATTTCAGATTTTTCCGCACTATAGATTTCAGATTTTTCCGCACTATAGATTTCAGATTTTTCCGCACATCTGGGGATTGCCCCAAACGCGCAGGGAAATCTCTTTGCCCTCTAGGTGCCCCCGACGTGCGGATTTACATATCCGCACGCAGGGGGCCCCTTGGCTATTAGATATATAGATCTTCACTTTGGTATCAAACCCAAACTCATTTTACTGATTTGACCACATCTTTTTCTTGTTTGACATATAAAATTGTGCTATTTAGCATACTTATGAGCTTTAAAAGGATAAACGTTCTTGCTTTCTTATTTTTAAAACATTGCAAATATACCCAGTACCTGGCAGAGAGTTGCAAACTGCTGCACCCTGCTGCCGTAACAAAAGACTCTTAATGTTGCCACCTGAGAGATAGGGAAAAAAATAAAAACCGAAGGTAGAAAATAAATTCTGTAGTAAACAAAGGGAAGTGTATACGTTGGACAGAAACACTCCCAAATAGCCAGCTTGGTGGCTACGGAAAGGGGAGAGTGTGAGAAACGGCAGCACTGGCTGCAAAGAAACTCTGGATCCGGCCAGGATGTTGTTGATTATAAAACGGGGAACCCACATGGCCAAACAGGGGCTGACCCTGATTTCATGCGATGTTTTGCCGGCTGCTTTTATCAGCACCTGCTGCAGCACCGACACAGGCAGAAGACAAAACCCTTGAGTAAATACTTCCTGCAGTTTGGTCGCTCAGTTATGTACACAAACCCACACCCCGGCCAGGCATCCTGGCCATACACAAAGACTGAAAAGTACATTCCTCAGCAGATCATGTGCATCATGTTCCCGGTGTTTCTCCGGCCACTGACTTCGTAAGGGGAAGGCGTGGAAGGAAAGCCGGTCTCCCCTGTAAACACATATTCGTTTTCACCAGTTGAGCGAGGGGGTTCTCTCTCTGGGATGTTGTGACTGATAAACACAATGCACACCATCCTGGGAGGGGCAGAGAGCCAGTTTGGTGTAGTGGTTAGGAGCATGGACTCTAATCTGGGAGAACTGGGTTTGATTCCACATTCCTCCTCCGCATGCAGCAGGTGGGTGACCTTAAGCAAGCCGCAGTTCTCTCAGAGCTGTTCTCTCAGAGCTCTCTCAGCCCCACCTACCTTACAAGCAGTGTTCCCTCTAAACTGAGTTAGTGTGAGCTAGCTCACAGTTTTTAGCCTCCAGCTCACACATTTTTGTCTGAGCTCAGGAAGGATGGCTCCAGAGCAGTGTTCCCTCTAAGCTGAGTTAGTGTGAGCTAGCTTATAGTTTTTTAGCCTCCAGCTCACAGATTTTTGCCTTAGCTCAGAAAGGGATGGCTCTAGAGCAAACTAATTTATGCAGCAGCCAAATCCTCGCTCACAACTGTAATGCCAGTAGCTCACAAAGTAGGATTTTTGCTCACAAGATTCCACAGCTTAGAGGGAACATTGCTCCAGAGTAAACTAATTTATGCAGTAGCCAAATCACTTGCTCACAACTTTAATGCCGGTAGCTCACAAACTAGAATTTTTGCTCACAGGACTCCATAGCTTAGAAGGAGCATTGTTCCCCCCTGTTGTGGGGAGGGGAAGGGAAAGGAGATTGTAAGCCACTCAGACTCCTTGGGATAGTGAAGGGTGGGGTATAAATCTAATCTCTTCTTCTAATAAATTATAGCTTCCACCCAGGGGTCATTTCATAGAAAAAGAGGTGCAGGAGCTCATTAGCATAGCTCATTAGCATAAATTATTTGCATATGCCACACCCCCTGACATCACCGGAAGTGTGTCAGAAGGCAACACCCACCGCTTAGGCTCCACTGAACTCTTTTGGATTGTTAGTTATGGGGAGGATGCGCAGATCTGCCCTCACAGAGGAGGGAGAGCGTGTACCTGAATAAACTTTGGCCTTAAATGTGCCACTGGACTGTTTTGGATTGCTATCTGGGTGGGGGGCTCTGCAGCTTACCTGGCTGCTTCTTGCTCTGACTGAGGGCTGCTGGGAGCAGGGGGTGGGGCTTGTTGCATGTGCCCGCCCCCTGGGGTCTTTACTGCCGGAGCTCCGCTCCTGTGCGCTCCTGCAGGAAATGACCCCTGCTTCCGCCAGAACGTTGCTCTGCAACTTACCTGGCTGCTTCTTGCTCTGACTGAGGGCTGCTGGGAGCAGGGGGTGGGGCTTATTGCATGTGCCCGCCCCCTGGGCTCTTTACTGCCAGAGCTCCGCTCCTGTGCGCTCCTGCAGGAAATGACCCCTGCTTCCGCCAGAACGTTTTGAAGCCTATACATGTGAAGTCTGAGAAGACAAGACTCACTGGAAAGGACAATGATGCTAGGAATAGTGGAAGGCAGTAGGAAGAGAGGAAGACCCAACAGGAGAGGGATTAATCAATCGAGAAAGCCACAAAGGACCTCAGTTTGCAAGAGCTGAGCAAGGCTGTTAAGAACAGGACGGTTGGGAGGCTGTTAATTCAGAGGGTTGGCATAATCAGAAGTGACGATAGCGGGCTTCCGGTTGCAGTGCGGCGCCACGGACGCGGCTAAGACTCGGTCCTCAGCCGGGCCGGCTTTTTCACTCTCAGTAAGGGGTCTCAACGATTCGAGGCTCCTCTGGTCCTTGGGTAGAGGGTCCAGAGCAAGAGGCTTAAACCAGGCACTTCGTAAAGCGGCAGCATACGGAAGACAGCCAGAGATTGCCTCCAGCACCAAGCGGAATGGAGAGACTCATGGAAACGTGAGTTGTAGCTGTCGCTACCAAGCAAGGTGGGTGGTTTAGAAACACAGCCAAGTACTGACTCAAGAGAGCGTGAGTAAATAACTCTTTACAGGATAACAGTAATATTTTCTCCAAAATCAAACATCTGCTTTCCAAGCCTTAAGCCTTAAAGAAATCAACTCTTTGGCGGGAGGTTCCCCCCCCCCCAGCCATGTTCTGTCGTGGCTAACTACAGAGAATCTTTGCACCGCTGAACCTAAAGTTACATAAGGCTAGGAAGAGCATTCTTTATCAACGACCATCAACAAATACAGGAATATAGGATCTTCTAAGAAAGTTGGCTTACCTTTGCAGGGCATTCAATTTTTTTCCAATTTGCAACGCACCCAAATGTTTTCTCTTTTTTTACCCTCGCAGCATACAAAAATCCTTTTCCTTTTTCTTTTACGTTGCAACGTACTCAGTTTTTGCTCCTTCCTCTCCTCTAGTGCATAGAAGAAGCTGTCTTCAACTGATGAGATTTTACTCGTGCTCAGCAACTTCCAGAGTATCAGATAAACTGATAAACTGGTTTCTATATTTCTCCTCCCCCACTCATTAGGAGCTTATCTCCCTTTCACAGGTGTTTCTTACTTTGTAGATAAGAAGGAGAGGGAGGAGCTCTAGAGGCATTGCTAAGTCGTTTCTGCCGTTCTCATTAAAATTAAGAGGTTTACCTGATTTCGTGTTGTGCTCTAAGCAAATGGCGATATAATATTCTACTGAATATAGAAAATACAACTGGGCTCCTAGGTTAAAACATAGCACTATTGAGGTTTTGTTCTGTAATCCCATAGTATTTATCAACGACCATAAATAACTGCAGA
>NW_015175001.1:61268-64915 GCF_001447785.1 Gekko japonicus | reverse complement strand
CCCACTGCGCCCCACCCGGCTTTTCCAGGTCCCCGAAGGGAGACATAATGAAAAAGCAGCATATGCCCAGCGGAACTCATTATCACTTTTGCAATCTGGGAGGACAGCGTTTGGTCTGATTTCGCAACCTACAGAGGACTGGGGCAGGGGGAATAAATTTATTTATTTATTTATTTGGATTTGTATCCCGCCCTCCTCGAAGGCTCAGGGCGGCTAACAGAGGCATAAATGCCAGATTATAACAATAAAAACAGTATAAGATACAATAATACACATACTACAGTTAAATAAGAATCTTAAAAATAAGTTTTCGGTGCTCCAATATTCACTCCGAATCGTACAACCAAGATGAAACAGTATAAGATACTATCCGAACAACCACAGCAGTGTATGTCCCCACAACCCTGTCGTCCCCTAGGGACGTCCCACTCCCTCCGATGATACCCGCACCAGCGGTGGTAGTGTGCAGTGGTGGGAAGGCGTTGATGGAATAGTAGTGGCGGCGGCTCCTACTCGAAAGCCTGGCGGAAGAGCTCCGTTTTACAGGCCCTGTGGAACTGTACAAGGTCCCGCAGGGCCTGGATCTCCCCCGGGAGCTCATTCCACCAGAGAGGAGCCGCCACCGAAAACGCCCTAGCCCTGGTCGCAGCAAATTTGATGGTCTTAGGGCCTGGAATATCCAGGAGATTTTGGCTCCCCGACTTGGAGACCCCGATGTGGACTTGGGGACCCCGATGTGGTTTTCACTGGGTGATCTCTGAGCTTCTATACACTGGAGACCATACAAATGACTGGATAGCAAAGGTGACCAACAAGCAAGTACTGAAGCGCATAAAACCAGACGTGCCATTGGAAAGAAAAATCACAAAACTGCGACTGACTTATTTCGGCCATGTCATGTGGAAGAACTTATAGAAAAAGCAATTTATGCTTGGATTGGTTAGTGGCAAAAGGAAACCAGGCCGCCAAAGAGCACGGTGGCTAGACACCATAAAAGTCAGCACCAGCCTGAGCATGGAACGACTCAAAGAAACAGTACATGATAGGAAAACGTGGAGAGAGCGGGCCCATAGAGTCGCCACGAGTCAGACACTTCTGAATGGCTAACAACAACAACAACAACAACTTGGATAAATCATTAGGGACTGTGGTCTATACGACTTCATACAGCTTTCTGTCGTTAGGATCCTACTGTGTAATCTTTGCACTGTTTATTGTGTTGTACTAATACTTGTGCTTGTGAGAGTAATCACTGGTGAGTAATACTTGTGAGAGTAATCACTGCTGGACCTCCAGATGGCACCTGGTATTTTTGGCCACCGTGTGACACAGAGTGTTGGACTGAATGGGCCTTTGGCCTGATCCAGCATTGGCCTCTCTTATGTTCTTATGACACTTTGTGACACAGGGTATTGGACTGGATGGGCCATTGGCCCGATCCAACATTGCCTTCTCTTATGTTCTTATATGGAGTAGAGGTCCATCAGTGGCAGCCACAAAGTATGGATAGGAACTCTCAGTCTGGGGCAAGGGATGCTCTGTATTCTTGGGTACTTGGGGGGGGCAACAGTGGGAGGGCTTCTAATGTCCTGGCCCCACTGCTGGACCTCCTGATGGCACCTGGTATTTTTGGCCACTGTGTGACACAGAGTGTTGGACTGGATGGGCCTTTGGCCTGACCCAACATTGGCGTCTCTTATGTTCTATGTTCTTCTATCAGGCCAATGGCCCATCTAGTCTAACACTCTGTATCACACAGTGGCCAAAAATACCAGGTGCCGTCAGGAGGTCCAGCAGTGGGGCCAGGAGACCAGAAGCCCTCCCACTGTTGCCCCCCCCCAAACACCAAGAAGACAGAGCATCCCTTGCCCCAGAGCCCCTATCTATACCTTGTGGCTAATAGCCACTACAAAAACCAGCTATCGAATATCACACACAAGTGAATGGAACAGTGTGCCGTCTGTCAAGCACACAGGTTCTCATGCGGTACCTGCTCAGAAGGGGGAATCGGGGCGGGGGGAGCCGTTACCTGATGACTCTCCCACGTGACATCATGGACCACCTACACATAATGCACCAGCTCCTAGGACTGAGACGTGGGCCGGAAATTCAGGATGTCAATGGAGGCAGGGCACACAACTCAGAATCAATGCGCCCTCTAAGCTGTGGGAGTCTCGTGAGCAAAAATTCCACTTTGTGAGCTGCTGGCATTAAAGCTGTGAGCGAGCGACTGGGCTGCTGCATAAATTAGTTTGCTCTGGAGCCCTCCTTCCTGACAGGGGCGGGTGAAGGCTCACCGGTGCCCGAAGCACTGGCCAGTCTTGGTGCCCCCCCTCCTTTCCACACTGACCCAGTCCATTTGAGCTGTCGACCTGTCTGAAAAGATATACAAGGCAGGTTGCAGCAATACAAAAATCTATTCATAGGATCAGGGGTCATTTCATAGAAAAAGAGGTGCAGGAGCTCATTAGCATAGCTCATTAGCATAACTTATTTGCATATGCCACACACCCTGACATCACCGGACGTGTGTCAGAAGGCAACACCCACCGCTCAGGCTTCACTGGACTGTTTTGGATTGCTAGCTATTGGGGGGGAGGGGATGTGCAGATCTGTCCTCACAGAGGAGGGAGAGCTTGTACCTGAATAAAACTTGGTCTTAAAGGTGCCACTGGACTGTTTTGGATTGGGGGGCTCTGCAACGTACCTTGCTGCTTCTTGCTCTGACTGAGGGCTGCTGGGAACAGGGGGTGGGGCTTGTTGCATGTGCCCACCCCCTGGGCTCTTTACTGCCGGAGCTCCGTTCCTGTGTGCTCCTGCAGGAAATGACCCCTGCATAGGATAACACAATATACTGTATCAAACTAAGCTTTTCACCCTTTCCCAAACTTTGCAGTGCCCCCTTTGGCCTCGGTGCCCTAAGCACGTGCTTTGCCTGCTTCGTGGTGAATCTGCCCCTGCTTCCTGAGCTAGGACAAAAATGTGTGAGCCGGAGGCTAAAAAACTGTCAGCTAGCTCGCACGAACTCGGCTCAGAGGAAAAACTGCTCAGAATTCGTCACAGTCCGCAGAAGGGCGATCCCCTCAGGAGTACAAGCTGAACGCTCAGGTGGTTTTCTCCATGCAGGAAAGCATCCTAAACCCTTTAAAAGCTGCAATGATTGACCAACCGGCCCGGAGATGTGGAGAGATGTAGCAGCCCGTGAAGCTTTACCTGTCAGATTCCTGCCCGTTAGGCAGCTCTTAAAGCCACACTGAGCCCTGATGCAGGAAAAAAGGAGAGATTAAAGGCAAGAGCCCGCGATTAACCTCTTCATCCGGGGATAAGGGATCCTGTAAATAGCAGGGCTGTACTGCCTAGTGGGTGGGAAATTAGGCTCCAGAAATGATTGCAAAGGGAGGGGAGGGGGGAACAAGGCCAGTCAGCTGGTAAACGGTTGCTGTCAACTGAAACAAGGGTGTAAATTAAAAAAAAAATTTGGGGGGTTCCTAAAAGCAGAGGTCATTTCCTGCAGGAGTACACAGGAGCGGAGCTCCAGCAGTAAAGGGCCCGGGGGCGGGCACATGCAACAAGCCCCACCCCCTGCTCCCAGCAGCCCTCAGTCAGAGCAAGAAGCAGCCAGGTGAGTTGCAGAGCCCCCCCCCCCG
>NW_015175001.1:55063-61245 GCF_001447785.1 Gekko japonicus | reverse complement strand
GACGTCAGGGGGTGTGGCATATGCAAATAAGTTATGTGAATGAGTTATGCTAGTGAGCTCCTGCCCCTCTTTTTCTACGAAAGGACCCCTGCCTAAAAGTAAAGTTGGACTAGAGAGTGGGGGGGTGAGAGGAGGAGGAGAGAGAGAGAGACCTTAATTGATTCAGCATAATCCCTTGTTCTATGCATGTGCCTGAACAGTGTACCATATCATTGCTCCAGGCCTGGTACGAACACGCCCCACAAGCACATGCAACACCCTTACATGTTGTCGCATAAATCAAGACAGAAAATGCTGCTTCTTTCTGAAATCCTGCAAATTTGGGTTGCCAGGTGTCGTCGGTCCATTCCCCCCCCCCGGTCACTGGCAGGGGATGGGGGGGGGTGGGGTTGCCAAATCCCGGTCGGGAAACTCCTAGAGATTTGGGGGTGGAGACCGGGGAGGACAGGGACCTCAGTGGGGCACTATGCCACAGAGTCCGCCCTCCAAAGCAGCCATTTTCTCCAGGGGAGCTGATCTCTGTAGTCTGGAGATGAGCTGCGATTCCAGGAGATCCCCGGGTCCCACCTGGAGGCTGGCGTAGGGTTGCCAGCCCCAGATTGGGAAACTCTTGGAGATTTAGTGGGTAGAGCCTGGGGAGGGTGCGTGTTGGGGAAGGGGAGACAGGGACCCCCATGGGGTACCATGCCATAGAGTCCTCCCTCCGAAGCATCCATCTTCTGCAGGGGGACTGATCTTTGTAGTCCGGAGATGAGCTGTAATTCTGGGGGGTCTCCAGGTCCCCCCCGGAGGGTAAAGCAAAACACAAAAAGGAAGCTGTGCAAAAAATGCTGCAGTTGATATCCCAAAAGTCTATATTTCCATGTCATGCCGAAAGTCCATTTGTGTTTTTTTTTCAGACATACAATCAAAGACGTCTTCACAAGGTGATGACGACGAAACTCTCCGGATTAACAATTCCCGTTTCGTAGCGCCGTCATCAAAGATCAACGAGACGGAGACGTCGTTCCTAATTTTGCAAAGAGCAATCCTTCCGTTCTCAAAATATACAGTTTCTAATCCATGCCCTGGGATAAATTCTAATACATGTTTTCACAAAGCACGCAAGCTAATCATAACTGTATGTTGTAAACATGGGAGGAAGAAATGGGCAAAAAAACCCTCCAGGATCCCCGGCCAAACTGGCCTGGAGAAAAGAAATGTTTCCTGACCCCAAAGTGGCGATCGGCATTTCCCTGGCCTCCGGTGCAGCCACTGGCTCCAGGAGAACAGGTCTCTGCTGCCTAGAGATCAACTGTAATTCCGGGAGATCTGGAAAACCTAGTGCCCTGGAACGTTCCCCCACACCTTTAAGCAAAGCGTCTTCCTAGCTGAAACCTCCCAACCTGCAGAGGTTCAAGAAACGCCGGTCCCACTTTTCTTCACCTGATGACTCACTCCCCTGGCATCTGTTTACAGGCTGCAAGGAGCCCTTTGGCTGTCTCGTGCTCACAGACGTCCCAGGAGAAACCGGCAGCTGGCGGTTTCAATCCAGCCCAGGGAAAAGGAGATTTCAACACACACGGGAGAGGCCGTGGTGTCATTCCGCAACCGATAGGGCCGAAAGCAGAAAAGCTTTCCCGCTTTCCCAGGGGGCTGCTTCTAACCGTCCTCTCCCGTTGGAGATTGGCATGCAAAGTCACACCACGCCCTTCACCCCTCCCCAAAATGAAATGTACATCTCTTCGGTCAGTTTGTGCAGAGCAAGGGTCTATTTTATTCAGCAACTGCAGTGAAAAGCGCCGTCCGGTTGCATCCAACTTACGGGATCGAAAAGTGCTTGACACAAAGGGAAAACTCAAAGGAAGTCCACAAATCCTTTGTATAAAAAAAACTTCAGGAGAGCAAAGGTTCTACGTCTTGTACGATCCCAGCTCTTTAAGAATATATGAGGGTTGGTTGAACTTTAGCAAAGATTTAAAACTGCTTGGATTGTTCTGTACAATATAATCTTTCTGCTTTTGTTCGTGATTCATTCACGGAGTGTCTTTATATCGATACAATCTCCTCCCGTGAGCTCTCATTTTGATATACAACCTCCAGGGAGTGGCTGAAGATGCCTAGAGTTACAACTGGTCTCCAGGCCGCGTAGATCAGTTCCCCTGGAGGAAATGGCTGTTTTGGAAGAAGGACTCTAGGACAATATGCCCTGCTGAGGTTTCTCCCCAAATCCCGCCCTCCCCAGGCTCCACCCCTAAATCTCCAGGAATTTTCCAATCTGGAGCTGGCAACCTTTTCAACCCCTCTGGCATGGAAAAAAATATGCAGACGTGTGCTGGATGCCCACAGAACAATGCAATAACAAAAGAGACTAGATTAAAGCCATGACATCATTTAAAAGGTAAAGGTTCCCTTGCTCGAAAGCCAGTCGAGTCCGACTCTAGGGTTGCGGCGCTCATCTCCGTTTCAAAGCCGAAGAGCCAGCGCTGTCCAAAGACGTTTCCGTGGTCATGTGGCCAGCATGACTAAACACCAAGGAGCACGGAACGCTGTTACCTTCCCACTGAAGTGGTACCTATTTATCTACTTGCAATGTCTTGCTTTCGAACTGCTTGGTTGGCAGGAGCTGGAACTAGAGACGGGAGCTCACTCCGTCATGCGGCACACTCGGGTCTCGAACTGCTGAACTACCGCCCTTCCACAGCCTGCAGTTCAGCGGCTTAACCACTTGAGCCACCGCAGCTCCTTGACATCATTTAGTGCCTGATAATTAAAAAAAAACCAAACCACTTATTCCTTCATAGAAAAAATACAAAGGTCGATAAAACTACACATGGCCGTCTGCTCCAGACTCTCTCATTCAGTATCCTTGTATTCTCAAAAGCAGTCTGCTCCAAATTCAGGGGTCGTTTTGTAGAAAAAGAGCTAGGGGAACTCATTAGCATAACTCATTAGCATATGCCACACCCCCTGACATCACCGGAAGTGTGTCATAAGGCCATACCCCCTGACATCACCGGAAGTGTGTCATAAGGTCGCACCCCCCGCTGCCAACGGTCCCGGCCGCCGCCGCCGGCCTTGCAGCTCCCACCTCACCCGGGGGAACTGCGATCCCCCGCGTTCCCCCCCGAAACGACCTCTGTCCAAATTCAATCTCTTTTTCAATGATTTTTCCGGATATTTAAGTGTTTCAGACCTCTGTTCTTTCCTCAGGAACAAATCCTATATGGGAATTTCACATGCAATGTTATCTTCAAGTTGACACTTTCATTGATTTAAGAAAGGTAAAGGTTCCCTTGCTCGAAAGCCAGTCGAATCCAACTCTAGGGTTGCGGTGCTCATCTCCGTTTCCAAGCCGAAGAGCCAGCACTGTCCGAAGACGTTTCCGTGGTCATGTGGCCGGCATGACTCAACACCAAGGCGCACGGAACGCTGTTCCCTTCCCACCGAAGCGGTCCCTATTTATCTACTTGCAATTTGTTGCTTTCGAACTGCTAGGTTGGCATTGGTTTACTTTTCTGTTAATCTACCTGGGCCAGGTCGCCTCACTTATTTCCTGCTGCTGCTCCCGCCAAAGTCAAATGGACCCAGACGATGTCTTTTTAACCCACCGGCCAAAGCTGCTAACCTAGATTTTCAGAACGACTGGCATCATAAGAACATAAGAACATAAGAGACGCCAATGTTGGATCAGGCCAAAGGCCCATCCAGTCCAACACTCTGTGTCACACAGTGGCCAGAAATACCAAGTGCCATCAGGAGGTCCACCAGTGGGGCCAGGACATTAGAAACCCTCCCACTGTTGGCCCCCCCAAGCCCAAGATGACAGAGCATCACTTGCCCCAGAGCCCCTATCTATACCTTGTGGCTAATAGCCACTGATGGACGCATCAATTGCGTACAGCAGAGCCCTGGCACTACCCAGCGCACAGCACATACCACTAATGGCAGACAGTCCCACCACATCCTGTGGATTTCCGAGGCGAACATCTCAACTGTTTGGCGTGCATTTTGGAGCCGCCGCGCATCAGGAATCACCCAGTGCCCTCCATACTGAAGCCATCAGACTATGCCCCAGGAAACTGGACTGTTATATACAAGCCACATGGAAAGTGCAAGACGCAGAAGTCAGCCCTTCTGACACCAGAGCATGACCTAATGGGAACAAGTCACTAGAACAGCCAGCAAGGGGAAGTTACAGAGACTCACATGTGGGGACACTTAATCACTCTCCGGTCCAACTTGCGGGGAACTCCCTTCGGCTCCCCCAAACACAGACAAAGCCACACTGTGAATCATCCTCCAAGCTTTCTGGTACGATGCTGTATCTCCACACAACTTTCTAGAGTTCACAATCCCTGATGAACATACACGAAGCTGCCTTATATGGAATCAGAGCATCAGGCCATTGGAAGCGGCTCTCCAGGGTCTCGGGCGGAGGTCCTTCCCATCACCTCCTGCCTGGTTCTTTTTAACTGGAGATGCCAGGGATTGAACCTGGGACGCCAAGCAGAGGCTCTTCCCCTGAGCCACAGCCCCTCTTTACAGCTCTCCAGGGTCTCGGGCTGAGGTCTTTCCCAACACCTCCTGCCTGGTTCTTTTTAACTGGAGATGCCAGGGATTGAACCTGGGACGCCAAGCAGAGGCTCTTCCCCTGAGCCACAGCCCCTCTTTACAGCTCTCCAGGGTCTCGGGCTGAGGTCTTTCCCAACACCTCCTGCCTGGTTCTTTTTAACTGGAGATGCCAGGGATTGAACCTGGGACGCCAAGCAGAGGCTCTTCCCCTGAGCCACAGCCCCTCTTTACAGCTCTCCAGGGTCTCGGGCTGAGGTCTTTCCCAACACCTCCTGCCTGGTTCTTTTTAACTGGAGATGCCAGGGATTGAACCTGGGACCTCCTGCATGGCAAGCAGAGGCTCTACCACTGAGCCACGGCCCCCCACCTGCCCCAGAGGAAGAGGGAACCCGCTTCCTGAGCCCAGAGAACGGCAAGAGAACTGACACAATTGAAGCAAGATGGAGAAGCAGGAAAGGTCTCCGAGCTCCCCAAGTTCTTTGCATGAGAACTGGAGAGAGTTAGGGAAACTACCCCAGGATCACCAGAAGGTCGTTCTGCAGAGGCAGGTAGTGGCCAACCACCTCTGTCCGTCTCTTGTCTTGGTAATCCTGGGGGGTCGCCATAAATCGGCAGTCCCTTGATGGCACTTTCCACCACCGAGGTTTCTGCCCGCAGGATTTATTCGAATGCACATCTAGGGCAGACGGGAGGCGAAGCATGCCATCGAAAGTGCACAGGGGCCGAGGCCTTCCCCTGACGTTGCTTCCTGGCTCTGGGATTCAGAGGTTTAGTGCCTCTGGATGTGGAGGTTCCCCCTCAGTCGCCAGGGCTAGTACGAATGAATCCCTCTCATCCCCTTTACAAGCTGTTTATCCCTGTGGCCATCAGGACCTCCCCTGGCAGTAAATTCCACAGTCTTATCCCTGTGGCCATCAGGACCTCCTTTGGCAGTGATTTCCACATCCTAATCACTCTCTGTGTAAAGTAGTATTTCCTTTTGTCTGTCTTGAGCCTACTGCCCATCAGCTTCATTGGATGCCCTCGAGTTCTAGTCTTTTTGGGAGAGGGAGACAAATTTCTCTTTGTCGGCTCTCTCCATCCCGTGCACAATGTTATACACGTCTCTCATGTTGCCCCTTAGTGGTCTCTTTTCTAAACCGAGACGTCCCAGACTCTTCAGTCTTTCCTCCAGGGGTCATTTCCTGCAGGAGCACACAGGAGCGGAGCTCCGGCAGTAAAGAGCCCAGGGGGCGGGCACATGCAACAAGCCCCACCCCCTGCTCCCAGCAGCCCTCAGTCAGAGCAAGAAGCAGCCAGGTAAGTTGCAGGGCTCCCCCCCGTCCCCCCGGTCCAAAACAGTCCAGTGGCACCTTTAAGACCAAGTTTTATTCAGGTACAAGCTCTCCCTCCTCTGTGAGGACAGATCTGCACGTTTCCCTCCCCCCAATAGCTAGCAATCCAAAACAGTCCAGTGGAGCCTGAGCAGTGGGTGTTGCCTTCTGACACACTTCCGGTGATGTCAGGGGGTGTGGCATATGCAAATGAGTTACGCTAATGAGCTCCTGCACCTCTTTTTCTACGAAATGACCCCTGCTTTCCTCGTCTTGGTTGCCCTCCTCGGCACTTTTTCCAACTCTGCAATGTCT
>NW_015175001.1:50564-54743 GCF_001447785.1 Gekko japonicus | reverse complement strand
TCAACCCGGGTTCTCCCAGATTGGAGTCCATGCTCCTAACCACTACATCGAACTGGCTACTCAGTTGCCGAGAAAACACACTCTGCCCATCTTCCAAGGCAGCTCCAAAGAACTTGTGACTGACCCAAGGTCACACCAGCAGCTGCATGTGGAGGAGTGGGGACTCAAACTGGGTTCTCCCAGATCAGAGTCCGCGCTCCTAACCACTACACCAAACTGGCTACACAGTAGCTGAGAAAACACATTCTGCCCATGTTCCAAAGCAGTTCCAAAGAACTTGTGACTGACCCAAGGTCACACCAGCAGCTGCATGTGGAAGAGTGGGGAATCAAACCGGGTTCTCCCAGATTGGCGTCCATGCTCCTAACCACTACACCGAACTGGCTACTCAGTTGCCGAGAAAACACACTCTGCCCATGTTCCAAGGCAGCTCCAAAGAACTTGTGACTGACCCAAGGTCACACCAGCAGCTGCATGTGGAGGAGTGGGGAATCAAACTGGGTTCTCCCAGATTGGAGTCCATGCTCCTAACCACTATATCGAACTGGCTACTCAGTTGCCGAGAAAACACACTCTGCCCATCTTCCAAGGCAGCTCCAAAGAACTTGTGACTGACCCAAGGTCACACCAGCAGCTGCATGTGGAGGAGTGGGGACTCAAACTGGGTTCTCCCAGATCAGAGTCCGCGCTCCTAACCACTACACCAAACTGGCTACACAGTAGCTGAGAAAACACATTCTGCCCATGTTCCAAAGCAGTTCCAAAGAACTTGTGACTGACCCAAGGTCACACCAGCAGCTGCATGTGGAGGAGTGGGGACTCAAACTGGGTTCTCCCAGATCAGAGTCCGCGCTCCTAACCACTACACCAAACTGGCTACACAGTAGCTGAGAAAACACACTCTGCCCATGTTCCAAGGCAGCTCCAAAGAACTTGTGACTGACCCAAGGTCACACCAGCAGCTGCATGTGGAGGAGTGGGGACTCAAACCGGGTTCTCCCAGATTAGAGTCCATGCTCCTAACCACTACACCGAACTGGCTACTCAGTTGCCGAGAAAACACACTCTGCCCATGTTCCAAGGCAGCTCCAAAGAACTTGTGACTGACCCAAGGTCACACCAGCAGCTGCATGTGGAGGAGTGGCGACTCAAACCTGGTTCTCCCAGATCGGAGTCTGCGCTCCTAACCACTACACCGAACTGGCTACTCAGTAGCCGAGAAAACATACTCTGTCCATGCTCCAAGGCACTCTGAATTTACAAGACACGCAACTGAGCCAGGCAGTTAAACCCATTTCTGTTTCACTGCCTTCCCCAAGGTGAAAAGTATCAGACCCTGGTGGAAGGTCACATTCCCTTGAAGGGTCAGTTAACATTCCAGTCCACTGTTGATCCCAAAACTCCGGCTGGTCACGGAACATTAAGATAATAGACCCAGAAGAATTGACCATACCTAAAAATCCAGCATTCTCCTTCTCTGTGCTTCTGCCAAACGTCTCCGAGTATTTCTGGGCAGCCCTTTCCTGAGCGGCTGGGCAGAGATCTGACGGCAATGCCACTCCCCGCCACCCTCCCACAGCCAAGTTTCCTCCGCTGTTCAAACACAGATCCAGGCCGGCTTCCTGGATGACACATACGCACCCCGCTCACAAAGCCCTGTTATGAAACCTGCCCGCGCCCAAGGTGGCCGCTTTGAGAACGGCTCCTCCCGTAGGGGAGGGATGAAGGATGCAAACAAAGGGAACTGGATCAACATCTGGAAAAGAGGTCCATCAGTGGCTATGAGCCACACAGTAGGGTTAGGGTTAGGGGCAGTTGAGGCTCCGTCTTCTTGGTGCTTGGGGGGCAACTGTGTGAGGGATTTGGGAGTTCTAGCCCCGCTAGTGGCCTGGGTTTTGGCCACTGTGTGACCCAGAGTGTTGGACTGGATGGGCCATTGACCTCATCCAACATGGCTATGTTCTTAAGAGCAGAGGTCCGTCACTGGCTCTTAGCAACGAGGCATAGATGGAACACTCTGTCTGGGGCAGTGATGCTCTGTCTTCTTGGTACTTGGGGGGAGGCAGCCGTGGGAGGGCTTCTGGAGTTCTGGCCCCACTGGTGGACCTCCTGAGGGCACCTGGGTTTTGGCCACTGCGTGACACAGAGTGCTGGACTGGACGGGCCTTTCGCCTGATCCAGCATGGCTTCTCTTATGTTCTCTATATTCTTGGTGCTTGGGGGGCCACAGTGGGAGGGCTTCTGGAGTTCTGGCTCTGCTGGTGGACCTCCTGATGGCACCTGGGTTTTGGCCACTGTGTGACACAGAGTGCTGGACTGGATGGGTCATTGGCCTGATCCAACATGGCTTCTCTTATGTTCTTATGTTCTCTGTAATCTTGGAGCTTGGGGGGGGGCAACAGTGGGAGGGCTTCTGGAGTTCTGGCCCCACTGGTGGACCTCCTGGTGGCCCCTGGGTTTTGGCCACTGTGTGACACAGAGTGTTGGACTGGGTAGGCCATTGGCTTGATCCAACATGGCTTCTCTTATGTTCTCTGTAATCTTGGTGCTTGGGGGGGCAACATTTGGGAGGGTTTGTGGAGTTCTGGCCCTGCTGGTGGACCTCCTGAGGACCCCTGGGTTTTGGCTACTGTGTGACACGGACTGGATGGGCCACTGGCCTGATCAAACATGGCTTCTCTTATGCTCGCTTATGTTCTCATGAGAGGCCCGTAAGCCAAGAGTCCTCGCCAGTGTTCCCTCTAAGCTGAGTTAGTGTGAGCTAACTCACAGGTGTTTAGCCTCTGGCTCACACATTTTTTGTCTTAGCTTGGGAAGGAGGGCTCCAGAGCCAACTAATTGATGCAGTCGCCAAATCGCTTGCTCAGAACTTTATTGCCAGTAGCTCACAAAGTAGAATTTTTGCTCACAAGACTCCACGGCTTAGAGGGAGCTTTGTCGCTGGCTTTACGTGCCAATGCAACCTGTGCACATAAGCCAAAGAGATGGGGAGAATTTGAGGACAGACAGTGTGTTGCTGTGGTTAGAGGGTACGGCTAGGGTCTGGGAGACGCGGGTTCAAATCGCTGCTCTGCCATGGAATATTGCTAGGTGACCTTGGGCCAGTCACAGGTTCTCAGTCTGGCCTACCTCCCTGGGTGGTTGTGAGGAGAGGGGAGGAGAATGATGCAAGCCGCTTTGGGTCTCCATTCGGAAGAAAGATGGGGTATAAATGAAGTGAATGAATAAATAAGATAATGCCAGGCTGACGTTCTGCAACGTCTCCAACAAATATTGAGAACCAAGATGGTGTATTATCTAGAGCCCCCGAGGGCAACCTGGGAGACCAGAGGTTTCGAATCCCTGTCCAGCCTTGGAGCTCACTGTGTGTCCCTGGGACAGACCTTCTCACCCCTTTAAGCTGTGGAGCCTTGTGAGCAAAAATCCTACTTTGTGAGCTCCTGGCATTAAAGCAGTGAGCGAGCAATTGGGCTGCCCCACAAATTAGTTTGCTCCGGAGCCCTCCTTCCTGAGCTCAGGCAAAAACGTGTGAGACGGAGGCTAAAAGACTGAGAGCTAGCGCACAGTAACTCAGCTTAGAGGGAACACTGGTCATGGCTCAGTGGCAGATTGCTTTGTACGCAGAAGGTCCCAGGTTCAATCCTTGGCAGCATCTCCGGTTAAAGGACCAGGCAGCTGGTGATGTGAAGGCCCTGGATAGCGGCTGCCAGTCTGCGTAGGCAATACTGAGTAGACAATACTGAATCAGAACCAAAGATCTGATTCAGTATAACGCAGCTTCACATGGGTTCATAAGATTTCCTTCTCTTTTATGCCGTACTTGTGAAAAAGCGAGTCTTGCGTTTGAGGAAGTGCTGTAATCGCATGTCCAGATTTCTGCTTCTGGATCAGAGTCCGCAAGGTGGCAGGCCACGGCTGTGAAACACAGCAGTTTCCCTTTTAAACAGAACATACATAATGCACCGTTTTCAGAATCAAAAACTTAAGCATAATAAATTCCGTACAATAGCCATGTTGGTTTGCAGTGGAAGAAATAGATCTGAGTCCACTGCACCCTAGAGACGAACAAGATTTCCTGAAAAACAGAAGAAGAAGAAGAAGAAGAAGAAGAAGAAGAAGAAGAAGAAGAAGAAGAAGAAGAAGAAGAAGAAGAAGAAGAGGAGGAGGAGGAGGAGGAGG
>NW_015175001.1:41762-50526 GCF_001447785.1 Gekko japonicus | reverse complement strand
AAGAAGAAGAAGAAGAAGAAGAAGAAGAAGAAGAAGAAGAAGAAGAAGAAGAAGAAGAAGAAGAAGAAGAAGAAGAAGAAGAAGAAGAAGAAGAAGAAGAAGAGGAGGAGGAGGAGGAGGAGGAGGAGGAGGAAGGAGGAGGAGGAGGAGGAGGAGGAGGAGGAGGAGGAGGAGACTGGATTTATACCCCACCCTTCACTACCCAAAGGTGTCTCAGAGCAGCTTACAAACTCCTTTCCCTTCCCCTCCCCACAACAGACACCCTGTGAGGTGGGTGAGGCTGAGAGAGCTCTTGACAGAAACGGCTCTTTTCCAAGAACAGCTCTGAAAGAACTTGTGACTGACCCAAGGTCATCCAGCCAAGTGCAAGTGAAGGCGTGGGGAATCAAACCCGGTTCTCCCAGATTAGAGTCCGCGCACTTAACCACTACACCAAACTAGCTCTATAAAATAGCTGTGGTGGAAACCCTCCTGTAATATACTCTGAATCTGTCCGAAGGAGCTTGTGTATTATAAAGGGTTCGGATTTCATCTCTGCCACAAATTAACAAGGTGGCCTCAGGCAAGCTACTGACAAGTCTGCTATTCCATCTGGCCAGCCTAAATCTGACTCTGATTATCTAAGTGACAGACGTGGAACAGCAAAGACTGCTTATACATGCTGCCTTATTATTCTTGTATGCAAACACCAAACAAATGAATCCAGTGTGGCTGACGGGCAGTAGGTTCAGGACAAAAGGAAATACTGCTTTACACAGAGAGTGATTAAAATGTGGAATTCGCTGCCAGGGGATGTTGTGACGGCCACAGGAAGAGACAGCTTTGAAATGGGTGTAGACAGATTCATGGAGGAGGAGTCTGTCAATGGCTACTAGCAGTGGTGATTGAGGCTGTTGTGGATGTGATGTAATGTAATAAATGTATTGCGCTTGAGTCTGACGGGGTATTGTAAACTGACCTATCAGAACAAAGGAAGCTCTGGAGGGAAGCGAAATGATTGGTCTTTATGTACTGTATTTGATTGGACCTTAGCTGACATGTGGGCGTGGCTTGCCAAGCCCGGACGGTTTAAAAAGGAGCCTGTTGCTCCATAGTTTGTCTCGTTCTGGTTCTGCTGAAGTCGTGTTCGATAAAGCTGTTATCACCGTACACCTGCTGCCTGAGTCTCGTAACCAACAATTGGCGACGAGGATGGGATTATAGAGCGGGTAGGCAGCCCGACTGGCTTTCGAGCAAGGGAACCTTTACCTTTATAGATAGGAACTCTGGGTCTGGGGCAAGGGATGCTCTGTATACTTGGTGCTTGGGGGGGGCAACAGTGGGTGGGCTCCTAGTGTCCTGGCCCCATTGCTGGACCTCCTGATGGCCCCTGGTGTTTATGGCCACTGTGTGGCAGAGTGTTGGACTGGATGGGCCATTGGCCTGATCCAACATTGGCTTCTCTTATGTTCTTATTAAAACAGCAAGACACATGCGTATTTGTCTATAAAAAGATAACTTCACTAGAGATTAGGTAAAGGGAACCTGGATTACAAAAGTAAAAAAAATCATCCTTACTAGCTCTAAGCTCCATGTTGCTTTTCTAAGAACTTAACTTCAGACTCAGAGAACGAACGAAGATCAATAAACTGAAACCCCCTGCTCTCTCCCTTGTTGTTGTTCAGTTGCCCAGTCGAGTCCGACTCTTCGCGACCCCATGGACCAGCTCCCGCCAGGCCCTCCTGTCTTCCGCTGTCCTCTGAAGTTGGCTCAATTTCATGTTCGTTGTGTCGATGACACTGTCCAACCATCTCATCCTTTGCCGTCCCCGTCTTCTTTGACCTTCAATCTTTCCCAGCATCAGGGTCTTCTTCTCCAGTGAGGGCTCCCTTCTCATTTGGTGGCCAAAGTATTTGAGCTTCAGTTTCATTATCTGGCCTTCCAGGGAACAGTCAGGGTTGATTTCTTTTAGGATTGACTGATTCAATCTCCTTGCAGTCCAAGGGACTCTCAAGAGTCTTCTCCAGCACCATAGTTCAAAAGAATCTATTCTTCGGCGCTTGGCCTTCCTTATAGTCCAACTCTCGCAGCCATACATGACTACTGGGAATACCATTGCTTTGACCATGCGGACTTTTGTTGGCAGGGAGATGTCTCTACTTTTTATCATGCTGTTTAGGTTCGCCATCGCTTTCCTCCCAAGGAGCAGGGGTATTTTAATTTCATGGCTGCAGTCACAGTCTGCGGTGATCTGGGATCCCAGGAACGTGAAGTCTGTCACCACTTCCACTCTCCCTTGGCTCATCCCCAAACTATTGATTAACCAACTGGAGATTCCCAACACTGGCTAAATGTGCATTGTCACCTAGTTCTAGCTGGGGGAAACGTGCAGACAACACTATTGGATCCCTAACTGGGAATTAGCAAGCACAAGAAACAGTAAACGCTTTCACGGCAAACAGGGAGAGAACTCACAAATATCCCAACACTATCCAGGTCTGAGTGCCTTCACCGAAAAAGGGATCTCCGATTTTGAACCCAGAGAGAGCCAAGCTCTGAATCGAGGATCTGCTAATCCAAGCTCAGCGCCAACGGTCCCCTCGCGCTTTACCAGAGTATTGGCGGCCCCCGAAACCCCCAGCTTTGGAAACACGCCCCAAAACATTCTCTTTGCAAGCAATGCTCGCTCTAAGCTGTGGAGTCTTGTGAGCCAAAATTCTACTCTGTGAGCTACTGGCATTAAAGTGGTGAGTGAGCAATCTGGCTCTGCATAAATTAGTTTGCTCTGGAGCCCTCCTTCCTGAGCAGAGACAAAAACGTGTGAGCTGGAGGCTAAAAAACTGTGAGCTAGCTCACACTAACTCAGCTTAGAGGGAACACTGTTTGCAACTCCTCTTTAACGGGCTCTGAAGCAAATGCGTAGCCTGCAATTTTGCAAGCACGGGCTTCCTGCGAAAGGGTGAGAAACAAAGGCCTGCAGTTCAAAACTGCAGAGGCGGCACTGTGGGGGCAACGAACGGGAACAACTATTTCAACTCCTGACAGGCTATAACCTTGAGGAATCCCTGAGGTTGTGCCTTGCAGCCAGGAAGGAAGGCAGAAAGTGGAAACCACAGCCAGAGCGGCGTAGCGGTTAGCATATGAAACTAGGATCAGGGAGACACGGGTTCCAATCCAACCACGCCTTTGGCTTGAGGTCACAGGGCAACTTCGAGGATAAAAGGCCAACGGGAGAACCAGCCCCATAGCTGGGGATTTTTTTGGCAGGGGGCCTGGAGGGGGCTCAGCTAATTAAATCAAAATTAATCACATCAATTCAATCTGGGACTGGCCTGGGAGAGGGGGCCTGGAAGAAATTCCAGGGGGCCAGGCCCCCGTAGGCCCCCGCGTTCGCTATGGGCCTGGGGAAAACCGTGGATCCCCGCCCTGAGCAGTTTGGAAGCAGAGCAGGAATATCAACGCGCTGGATAGATAACAGAGCACCTCTGTCCCCGACCCCACACTCCCATGACTAACGTTCCCACCTACAGGCGGCGGCTGGAGACCTCCTGGAATGACAACTGGTCTCCAGATGACAGACATCAGACCCCCTGGAGAAAACGGCTGCTTTGGAGGGTGAACTCTGTGGCAATTACACCTTACTGAGGTCTCTCCCTTCCCCAAACCCTGCCCTCCACAGGTGCCACTCCCAAAATCTCCAGCTATTTCCTGTAAACATGGCAACCAGTGTTCCCTCTAAGCTGAGTTAGTGTGAGCTAGCTCACGGTTTTTTAGCCTCCAGTTTGGTGTAGTGGTTACCTCCAGAGCCAGTTTGGTGTCGTGGTTAAGTGCGCGGACTCTAATCTGGGAGAACCGGGTTTGATTCCCCACTCCTCCACTGGCACCTGCTGATGTGACCTTGGGTCAGTCACAAGCTCTGGCACAGCTGTCCTTGAAAAAGAGCCGTTTGTGTCAGAGCTCTCTCAGCCCCACCCACCTCACAGGGTGTCTGTTGTGAGGAGGGGAAGGGAAAGGAGCTTGTAAGCCGCTCTGAGACTCCTTTGGGTAGTGAAGGGCAGGGTATAAATCCAATCTCTTCTTCTCTTCTTCGTCTTCTTCTCCGGCTCACACATTTTATTTTGTCTCCGCTCACTGATGCAGCAGCCAAATCGTTGGCTCGAGTCGCAACTTCAATGCCAGGCGCTCACAGAGTAGAACTTTTGCTCACATGACTCCACAGCTTGGAGGGAGCATTGCAGCCAGTGTTCCCTCTCAACTGAGTTGGTGTGAGCCAGCTCACAGTTTTTTAGCCTCCGGCTCACACAGTTTTTGGTCTCAGCTCAGGAAGGAGGGCTTCAGAGTAAACTCATTGATGCAGCGGCCAAATCGCTCGCTCGCAACTTCAATGCCAGAAGCTCACAGTGTAGAACTTTTGCTCACAAGACTCCAGAGCTTGGAGGGAGCATTGGACTCAGCCCCCCGACGGGTATGCTGAAGTCCCCGGTTCAATCCCTGGAATCTCCAGCGAGGATGATCTCAGGCAGCAAGAGCCGCTGACAACTAAAGTAGACAGGACTGACTCCGTGTAAAGCAACTTCATAGGTTTTCGGAGCTGACATCTAGCCCATTTCCCCACCCCACCCCACCCCACCCTGCTGAATTCCAGTGGGTTTTTCCAGGGAATGTCTCCATAGACAAAACACTATCTTTAATGGGATTTCCAACACAAGAACACAGGGCTGGGCCGCTCATCCCCTCACTTGTTCTCTCTCCTTGACCGACCTTCAGTGTTCCCTCTAAGCTGAGTTAGTGTGAGCCAGCTCACCGGTTTCTTTAGACTCCGGCTCACCCATTTTTGTCTTCGCTCAGGAAGGAGGGCTCCAGAGCGAATTCACTGACACAGCGGCCAAATCGCTCGCTCACAACTTTAACGCCACTAGCTAAAAAGGAGAATTTTTGCTTACAAGACTCCACAGCTTAGAGGGAGCATTGGTTGGGAGCCACCACAGAGAAAGCCCTGCCTACCTAGGAGGAGGAGGAGGAGGAGATTGGATTTATAGACCTCCCTTCACTACCCAAAGGTGTCTCAGAGCGGCTTACAAACTCCTTTCCCTTCCCCTCCCCACAACAGACACCCTGTGAGGCAGGTGGGGCTGAGAGAGCTCTGAGAGAAACTGCTCTTTTTCAAGGACAGCTCTTATCAGAACTACGGCTTGCCCAAGGTCATCCAGCCAGGTGCAAGTGGAGGAGTGGGGAATCAAACCCAGTTCTCCCAGATTAGAGTCCGCGCAATTCACCACGACACCAAACTGCCATGTTCTCTCCAGGAAATCTTTCACCGCTGCCCCTCTGAGCGGAGCACTTCGCTTCTCGCAAAGGTGGCCTCTGCAAGGGGCCATGGCTTAGTGGCAGAACCTCTGCTTGGCATGCAGAAGGTCATGGGTTCAATCCCCGGCATCTCCAGTTCAAAGGACCAGGAAGTAGATGACAGGGAAGACTTGCACCTGAGACTCTCGAGAGCGGCTGCCAGTCTGAGTAGACAACCCTGACCTTGATGGGCCGAGGGTCTGATTCAGTATCAGGCAATGCTCCCGCTAAGCTGTGGAGTCTTGTGAGCAAAAATTCTACTTTGTGAGCTGCTGGCCTTAAAGTTGGGAGCGAGCGATTGGGCTGCTGCATCAATCAGTTTGCTCTGTGGCCATCCTTCCCGAGCGAAGACAAAAATGTGTGAGCCAGAGGCTAAAAAACTGTGAGCGAGCTCACACTCACTCACCTTAGAGGGAACACTGGACTATCAGGCAGCTTCATATGACCCCTTTGCATCTGGCACACCAGTCCCTGGCACTCCTGTTGCCGCAGAAAAGTTTGTGAAAAGGGCAAAAGCTGGGAAAGGAGAAACAGAGATACACATAACCCGAGACCCCCTGGACACACTCCTGGGGGCGGGTTCACCAGAACAGCCAACCAGTGTTCCCTCTAAGATGAGTTAGTGTGAGCTAGCTCATAGTTTTTTAGCCTCTGGCTCACACATTTTTGTCTTAGCTCAGGAAGGATGGCTCCAGGGCAAACTAATTTACGCGGCAGCAAAATCTCCTGCTCACAACTTTAATGCCAGTAGCTCACAAAGTAGGATTTTTGCTCACAGAGCTCCATAGCTTAGAGGGAACATTGCAGCCAACCCCTGTGGCCAAAGAGCCCGAGTGGGATTGCTGGGGAAGGGCACCCAAGAGCTACAGATGAAAGGCAGGATGGTGTCGCGGCTAGAGTGTCAGGCTGGGATCTGGGAGAGCCGGGTTCGAATCCTCACTGCCATGGAAGCTTAGAATCGTAGAGTGGGAAGGGACCTCCGGGGTCATCTAGTCCAACCCCCTGCACAAGACAGGGAATTCACAAATACCTCCCCACCGCCACCACTCGCAGTGACCCCCTGCTCCATGCCCAGAAGATGGCAAATAACCTCCAGGCTCTCCAGCCAAACTTGCCTGGAGGAAAAACGGCTTCCTGGCCCCAAAGTGGCGATCGGCATTTCCCTTGGGAGTGTAAGAACATAAGAGACGCCAATGTTGGATCAGGCCAAAGGCCCATCCCGTCCAACACTCTGTGTCACACAGTGGCCAGAAATACCAGGTGCCATCAGGAGGCCCAGCAGTGGGGCCAGGACACTAGAAGCCCTCCCACTGTTGACCCCCCCCAGCACCAAGAAGACAGAGCATCCCTTGCCCCAGAGTTCCTGTCTATACCTTGTGGCTAATAGCCACTGATGGACCTCTGCTCCATATGCCTATCTAATTCCCTTTTGAAGTGTAAGAAAGGGCCACAAGAACTAAGCACTGAGGCAACCCTTCCCGCCCTCCCTCTCGTGATCTGCCTAAGTTCACGGAATCTGCAATTGCTGTCAGACGGCCATCTAGCCTCTGTTGGAAAACCTCCAAAGAAAGAAAGCCAGCTTGCTGGGTGACCTTGGGCCAGTCACATACTCTCCGCCTGTTCTACCTCACAGGGCTGTTGTGAGGATAAAAGGGAGGGGAGAAGGAGGGTAGGCCACTGTGGGTCCCCCCTTGGAGAGAAAGACGGAGTAAATGAAGTAAAATACATGACTACAGAAAAGACGGTGCGGCTTCTTTGCTGCAGGGATTCTTGAAAAGCTTGGGACTTGGATGGGAGGCCATCAAGGGAGTCGAGGGTTGCTCAGCAGAGGCAGGCAACGGCCAACCGCCTCTGCTCACCTCCTGCTTTGAAAACCCCACAGGAGAGCCGTAAGTCAGCTCCAACCAATGCTCCCTCTAAGCTGTGGAGTCTTGTGAGCAAAAATTCTACTTTGTGAGCTCCTGGAATTAAAGCTGTGAGCGAGCGATTTGGCTGCTGCATAAATTAGTTTGCTCTGGAGCCACCCTTGCCAAGCTAAGACAAAAATGTATGAGCCGGAGGCTAAAAAAACTGTGAGCTAGCTCACACTGACTCAGCTTAGAGGGAACACTGGCTCCAACTCGACCGCATTTCCCAGCACCGAGCCAACCAAAGTTTTACGGCAGCCGACTTTGCAATCCCATATTCTGCCAAAGTGGTGTTTTCAGCAATTAAAGTCCTTTTCAGATGTCATCCCAGGAATCCCCACAACAGCCCTGTAAGGTAGGCCACCACTGTTATCACCCCCACACACACACTGTAAATAGCGAACTGAACAGCAAAGGAGAGACCCTCTTACGAGTCTGTGGCAGAGGCGGGATTTGAATCCTTGGCTTTCTAGCTCCCAGCTCACAGCAGACGTTTGGCAAGCCTGTGCACTTAGTTCAAGGAGAGAACCTCCCCCTGCTTTCTTGGGAAAAAAGAAAAACTGGGTTTGAGTCTAAGATTGCCAGCTCTGGGGTGGAAAATACCCAGGGATTGTGGGGTGGAGCCTGAGGAGGCCAGAGTGTGGAAAAGGGGGAACATAAGGACATAAGAGACGCCAATGTTGGATCAGGCCAAAGGCCCATCCAGCCCAACACTCTGTGTCACACAGTGGCCAGAAATACCAGGGGCCATCAGGTGGTCCAGCAGTGGGGCCAGTGTGGACATTAGAAGCCCTCCCACTGTTGACCCCCCCCAAGCACCAAGAAGACAGCGCATCACTTGCCCCAGAGCCCCTATCTATACCTTGTGGCTAAGAGCCACTGATGGACCTCTGCTCCATATAAGAACATAAGAGAAGCCAATGTTGGATCAGGCCAAAGGCCCATCCAGTCCAACACTCTGTACCACACAGTGGCCAGAAATACCAGGTGCCATCAGGAGGTCCACCAGTGGGGCCAGGACATTAGAAGCCCTCCCACTGTTGACCCCCCCCCCAAGCACCAAGAAGACAGAGCATCACTTGCCCCAGAGTCCCTATCTATACCTTGTGTCTAATTGCCACTGATGGACCTCTGCTCCATATAAGAACATAAGAGAAGCCAATGTTGGATCAGGCCAAAGGCCCATCCAGTCCAACACTCTGTGTCACACAGTGGCCAGAAATACCAGGTGCCATCAGGAGGTCCACCAGTGGGGCCAGGACATTAGAAGCCCTCCCACTGTTGACCCCCCCCACGCACCAAGATGACAGAGCATCACTTGCCCCAGAGCCCCTATCTATACCTTGTGGCTAAGAGCCACTGATGGACCTCTGCTCCATATGCCTATCTAATTCCCTTTTGAAGCCGTCCATGCTTGTAGCCGCCACCACTCCTGTGGCAGTGAATTTCATGTGTCAATCACTCTTTGGGTGAAGAAGGACTTCCTTTTATCCGTTCTAACCCGACCGCTCAGCGGTTTCATGGAGTGCCCA
>NW_015175001.1:29825-40919 GCF_001447785.1 Gekko japonicus | reverse complement strand
CGCCGCCGCCGCCGCCGCGAAAGAGGAGCCACTTCCCCGCCCTAGGAGCGCATAATCACCTGGCAGGCGCGCTCAGAGTCCCGTCCGACCGCTGCAAGGACTGCGTTTCTCGGCAGGGCGCTCCGACCGCCACCGCCCCCAACGAGACGCCCGCCGCGCCTCCGCCCTCTCCGGCGGCCCTTCCCCGTTCCCGGCCTCCGCCCGGAGCCTCTCCGCTCACGTGTCCCTCCTTGCGAGCCCGGCCTGCTGGCGAGGCTCCCGGGAGCGCATGCCGGAGCGAGCGCCCTTGGAGACGGCCGGAGGAAAGGCCCGGAAGGCAGGAACGCCCTTCCAGGCCCGGAGGAGCAAACGCGGCCGGAGGCGAGCCAGGGTTGCCAGCCTCCTGGCGGGGCCTGGAGATCTCCAGGAATGACCACGCTGAGCTCCAGAGACCGGTTCCCCGGAGGAAAGGGCTGCTCTGCAGGGTGGCGGCTAGGGCATTATCTAGGGTTGCCAACCTCCAGGTGGGAGAACTAGCCAAAAAACAGAAACCTGTGAATATATGTTTGTGTATATAACATAGGTAAAAGGTAAAGGTTCCCCTTGCTCGAAAGCCAGTCGAATCCGACTCTAGGGTTGCGGTGCTCATCTCCGTTTCCAAGCCGAAGAGCCAGCGCTGTCCGAAGACGTTAAAGGTAAAGGTTCCCTTGCTCGAAAGCCAGTCGAGTCCGACTCTAGGGTTGTGGTACTCATCTCCGTTTCAAAGCTGAAGAGCCAGCTCTGTCCGAAGACGTTTCCGTGGTCATGTGGCCGGCATGACTAAACACCAAGGCGCACGGAACGCTGTTCCCTTCCCACCAAAGTGGTACCTATTTATCTACTTGCAATTTCTTGCTTTCGAACTGCTAGGTTGGCAGGAGCTGTATAACATATATAACATATATAACATATATATATATATATACACACACACATATATGTATGCATATATATATATATGTATATATATACACACACACATATATGTATGTATATATATGTATGTATATATATACACACACATATGTGTGTGTGTGTGTGTGTGTGTGTGTATATATATATGGAGTATATAACATAGTTTTGTATAATAATATAAGGGGCCACGGTGGCTCAGAGGTTAAGACGCTGAGCTGCAGACCGGAAGGTCGGTAGTTTTGGTAGTTTGAGACCGGGGTGACGGAGTGAGCTCCCGTCTCCGGTCCCAGCTCCTGCCAACCTAGCAGTTCGAAAGCAAGAAATTGCAAGTAGATAAATAGGTACCGCTCTGGTGGCGTTCCGTGCGCCTCAGCGCTTAGTCATGCCGGCCACATGACCACGGAGATGTCTTCGGACAGCGCTGGCTCTTCAGCTTGAAAACGGAGATGAGCACTGCCCTCCCCCTCTAGAGTCAGATTCGATTGGCTTTCGAGCAAGGGAAACCTTTACCTATAATAATATTTTTAAAAATATCTCTGGTGTCCGTTCAATATTGAAAAAACCTCCAAGTCCGAACAAATGCCCTCTGACTGACTCAGATAATATTCTTCATTCAGCTTGGGACATTTGATAAATATTTACGGGTCATTTTTATACATTCTCCGTTATTATAGTCACGGGTTTCTGGTCTTTTGTTAGTATTTCCATACCGTGAATCTCTCTACCCAAAAATGCAAAAGGTGTGGTGTATTGCCTGTATGCATTACAATGGAACAGTCCACTCCACCCACCCCCCTGACATTTGCATCTGTTGGTTTAGACTGGGGGGAGGGGGGGAGTCCCCGCTGGTTAGTTCTCTTTGTTAGCTAGAACTGAAGGCTACATGTGGCCCCCTGTCCTGAAACCAGTGGCTCCCATGCCTGTGAACTTAAGAGCAGGCGCCAGGACCGGATCCCGAGCCAAAGGGAACATCACACACATAGTTCACCCTACACCAGGGGTGTCAAGCATAAGGCCCGGGGGCCGGACCAGGCCAGCCCAGGGCTCCTACCCGGCCTGCAAGCAACTGGTATGGATGGAAATGTAGCCTCTAAGCCGGGGTCATTTCATAGAAAAAGAGGTGCAGGAGCTCATTCCATATCGTAAACTAAAAACTTTTTTTTAAAAAAAGCATTTTACAATTGCCTTCCCTTCTTCCCCCCACACCTGTAAGACCAACAAGTCTAATTCTGGGTATACGCTTTCCTGTGCATGCATACCTCTTCAAATACCATGCACACGAAAGCTTATACCCAGAATTAAACTTTCTTGATCTTAAAGGTGTCATTGGACTCCAACTTTGTTCTATAGCTTCAGACCAACACGGCTACTGCCCAGAATCTGTCTGTCCACAACAGGCACCTTGTGAGGCAGGTGGAGCGGAGAGAGCTCTGAGAGAACTGTGACTGGCCCAAGGTCACCCAGCAGGCGTCACGTGGGGAATCGAGTGGGGAATCGAACCTAGTTTTCCAGATTAGAGTCCACCACTCTCAACTACTACGCCACGCTGGCTCTCGCTGCTTCTTTTTAAAAACTGCCCACCTGTCCACATACAACTACATTCACTGCTGGCAGACCAAATAAGAAGAAGAGATCGGATTTATACCCTGCCCTTCACTACCCAAAGGAGTCTCAGAGTGGCTTACAAACTCCTTTCCCTCCCCCTCCCCACAAAAGACCCCCTGTGAGGGAGGTGGGGCTGAGAGAGCTCTGACAGAAACTGCTCTTTTTCAAGGACAGCTCTTATCAGAACTATGGTTCGCCCAAGGTCATCCAGCCAGGTGCAAGTGGAGAACATAAGAACATAAGAGACGCCAATGTTGGATCGGGCCAAAGGCCCATCCAGTCCAACACTCTGTGTCAAACAGTGGCCAGAAATACCAGGGGCCATCAGTGGGGAATCAAACCCGGTTCTCCCAGATTAGAGTCCGCGCACTTCACCACTACACCAAACTGGCCCGACCGAAGTGGAGAGGAGAGGGAAACAGCCCTTTACCAAAAACTTTCCCGCCTGGTCACCTGGAGATAAATGGCTACTCACCCTAGGTGAGCCGAACAATAGCTTTTTCACAGGACCTGGGTGAAAGCCCTTGGCAGCGAACCAGCCGAAGCCAGACTATAATTCACATCTCCTTTCCCCTGTCCCTGCCGCAGGGAGGGAGACGAGAGGCGATCCAGATCCGGCCAACCACTAGGAAGGAAGCCAGGCTGGAATAAACGGATAATTCTTGGTGTCGAGGGAGCGCGAGCCGGGTAGCCGATAGCAACAGCCAGTGCCGGCATCTTGTCCGTCCACCTCTGGCTGCAGCCCAGGCCGAACCTGTCTGTAAGGAAACCCGGGCTAATGAATTAATCAGCGGCTCCCCAGGGCCGGCTGGGAGGCCGGCTAGGCTGAGCAGGAGAGCTCAGTCCCACGGAGGGTGCACGGCTCCCAACGACAGATGTCGAGGGCGGTGAAAAGCCAGCCGGCCGGCCATCCATCAGCCGGGCTTTTCAGCCACCAGCGCTCTCGGAGACAGAGGCGAGGCAGGCGCCGAGGAGAAAGAAGATGGCGCGGGACCAACGGCACCTCCTGAGTCCCTTTGGGACCTCGCCTTCCCTGCTGCTGTGCTGCTCCCGCACTGCTCTGGGCCAGCTAATAGAGGTAAGGGCCATGCGGTCTCACGTTTCCGTGCCGGCCAGATGCCGGGCGTGGTAGATATTGTAGCCTCCGGCTTCAGACCTTCCAGACAGAAAGGTGCCGTTGAAAAAAGGCTCCCCTTCTAGAGAAAGAAGGCCTTTTCTCTCCCTTTCCCACAATACGAGAACTCGTGGGCACGCCATTGCCTGCCTCTGCGCCGCCACCCTGGACTCGCTTGGCGGTCTCCCATCCAAAGACTGACCGGAGCTGACCCTGCTTAGCTTCCGCGATCTGACGAGAACGGGCTAGCTTGGACTATCTGTTATGTATTGAGATTCAAAATTGGCAGAGATAGATTTCAATACAAGAACTCCTTGTGGGCACTCCATGAAATTGCTAAGCAGTTGGGTTAGAACAGATAAAAGGAAGTCCTTCTTCACCCAAAGAGTGATGAACACGTGGAATTCACTGCCACAGGAGGTGGTGGCGGCTACAAGCCTGGACAGCTTCAAGAGGGAATTGGAGAAACATCTGGAGCAGGGGTCCATCAGTGGCTATTAGCCACAAGGTATAAATAGGAACTTTCAGTCTGGGGCAAGGGGTGCTCTGTATTCTGGGTGTTTGGGGGGGGGCAACAGTGGGAGGGCATATAGTGTCCTGGCCCCACTGCTGGACCTCCTGATGGCACCTGGTATTTCTGGCCACTGTTGGACTGGATGGGACATTGGCCTGATCCAACATTGGCTTCTCTTATGTTCTTATGGATAAGCATATGGAGCTGAGGTCCATATGCACAGGATAGAATAGGCCGAGAAAGAAGTCATTTTCTCCCTTTCTCACCATACAAGAACTCCTTGTGGGCACGCATGGAAATAAAACTACCAGAGTCCCGTGGGACTACTGATAGTGATGCTGACTAGGTGCTGTCGGAATGTAAGCCTACACTCGATGTAATGTTTGAGTGAAACATACTTTTCTCTGTGTATTGTTTGGGTGAAATATATATGTTGATAATAGTTGATACCAATATTTAGATAACAGCAGGGGTAATTGCCTGTGGGAGCACACAGGAGCGGAGCTCCGGCAGTAAGGAGCCCAGGGGGCGGGCACATGCAACACACCCTGCCCTCTGCTCCCAGCAGCCCTCAACCGGGCCACGAGGTGCAAGAGGCAGCCATGTAAGTTGCAGAGCCACACCCCCCCGTCCCGCCATCAGGTACAAGCTCTCCCTCCTCTGTGAGAGCAGATCTGCGCGTTTCCCCCCCCCCCATAGCTAGCAATACAAAACAGTCCAGTCAGGGGTCATTTCCTGCAGGAGCGCACAGGAACGGAGCTCCGGCAGTAAAGAGCCCAGGGGGCGGGCACATGCAGCAAGCCCCACCACCTGCTCCCAGCAGCCCGCAGTCAGAGCAAGAAGCAGCCAGGTAAGTTGCAGAGCTCCCCCCAGCCCCCCTGGGTCCAAAACAGTCCAGTGGCACCTTTAAGGCCAAGGTTTATTCAGGTACAAGCTCTCCCTCCTCTGCAAGAACAGATCTGCACGTACCCTCCCCCCCCAATAGCTAGCGATCCAAAACAGTCCAGTGGAGCCTGAGCGGTGGGTGTTGCCTTCTGACACACTTCCAGTGATGTCAGGGGGTGTGGCCTATGCAAATGAGTTATGCTAATGAGTTCCTGCACCTCTTTTTCTACAAAATGACCCCTGGTTCTACTGGAGGAAATGGCAGTTTGGGAGGATGTGACATCACATTCCTCCTGAGCTCCTCCCCAAGCTCCGCCTCCCTGATCTCCAACTATTTCCCAACCTGGAGATGGCAACCCCAGAACCAGCTGCCCTGGAGGACCAAACTAAGGCCAAGGCCTTCCTTTGAGGCTGTCTCCTCTCCTAGCAGTCGTACTGAGAGGTTTACTTCTATATACGGAGAAGCAGAGTATCTTTGTATCCCAAATACTGGGGAAACACAGCAGTGGTTTGCTCGAAGGGTGCCCTGAAAGATTGTGGGTCGGGTCGCCAGCCTCCGGGGTGGGGGGGATACAAAAATATATATCGCTGTGTGCAGTAAATATATGTTTATGGTAGAACAATGTTATGCTTTATTTCTTTTTATATTTTTCCATATTGTTATCCAGGGGTCATTTCATAGAAAAAGAGGTGCAGGAGCTCATTTGCATAACTCAGTAGCATAACTTATTTGCATATGCCACACCCCCTGACATCACCGGAAGTGTGTCAGAAGGCAACACCCACCGCTCAGGCTCCACTGGACTGTTTTGGATCGCTAGCTATTGGGGGGGGAGGGTACGTGCAGATCTGTTCTTGCAGAGGAGGGAGAGCTTGTACCTGAATAAACCTTGGCCTTAAAGGTGCCACTGGACTGTTTTGGACCCAGGGGGGCTGGGGGGAGCTCTGCAACTTACCTGGCTGCTTCTTGCTCTGACTGCGGGCTGCTGGGAGCAGGTGGTGGGGCTTGCTGCATGTGCCCGCCCCCTGGGCTCTTTACTGCCGGAGCTCCGTTCCTGTGCGCTCCTGCAGGAAATGACCCCTGACTGGACTGTTTTGTATTGCTAGCTATGGGGGGGGGGGAAACGCGCAGATCTGCTCTCACAGAGGAGGGAGAGCTTGTACCTGATGGCGGGACGGGGGGGTGTGGCTCTGCAACTTACATGGCTGCCTCTTGCACCTCGTGGCCCGGTTGAGGGCTGCTGGGAGCAGAGGGCAGGGTGTGTTGCATGTGCCCGCCCCCTGGGCTCCTTACTGCCGGAGCTCCGCTCCTGTGTGCTCCCACAGGCAATTACCCCTGCTGTTATCTAAATATTGGTATCAACTATTATCAACATATATATTTCACCCAAACAATACACAGAGAAAAGTATGTTTCACTCAAACATTACATCGAGTGTAGGCTTACATTCCGACAGCACCTAGTCAGCATCACTATCAGTAGTCCCACGGGACTCTGGTAGTTTACCTGTTTCGAAATAATCTTTTTCAAGGATTGTGATGTTTATATAAAGGACATAAGGCACAATGATTTCTCTTTGTGAGCACAAAAGCTCTTAAGATAGCAGCATACTTCTCTAGGGTCCCATCAGAACTCTTGCGGGAAACATAATAACCCGTCTAAGATAGCCTATCTCTCAAATTCGGAAAGGATTGCAAAATGTTTCCCAAACTGCACAAGTAATTGTTGGGAATGTAAAACAGATGTAGGCTCATTTTTTCATATGTGGTGGCGATGTGTAAAAATGCAAAACTATTGGAAGAAAATTCAGAAAATAATAAGAGAAGTTGTAAATGTAGATCTGCCACTTAGTCCCGAAATCTATTTGTTAAATATGATTCCAAAGGAATATGATTATAATGAAAAATACGTAATAATTTATATCTTGACTGCAGCGAGAATCCTTTGGGTAAAACATTGGAAATCGGATAACACACCACAAAGAGAAGAGATCATATACAAATTAATGAATGTAGCAGGAATTAATAAACTGAATGTAATTTTATACAGGAAGGATGAAAAGGTTTTTGTTACTAGGTGATCGAGACTGTATGAGTGGATAGAAAAAGAACGAAACAATAAACTCTAATGTATATTTACTTTTTGTATATGCCTATTTTCTTGTTAATAACTTAAAACTTATAAATAAAACCATTAAACAAAAAAAATCTGTCAGAGAGATAGGCTACCTTAGATAGTTCAGACTATAGTGATGAGTTCCCTTGGAGAAAACGCAGGGGTCATTTCATAGAAAAAGAGCTAGGGGAACTCATTAGCATAACTCATTAGCATATGCCACACCCCCTGACATCAGGGGCCCGGCGGTGGACCTGCAAGGCCAGCGGGAGTGCGAGGAAGCCCCGCCAAGGCCCTCCCTGGCCCCAGGCAGGCAGGGGTGGGGAGAGGCAGGGAGGAAGCAACTTACCCTCCCTCTTCTCCTGCCTCCTCCTGGCTGAATGAGGGCTGGAAGCGAGAGAAGCGGGGGGCAGGGCTTCGTCGTGTGCCCTGCCCCCCACACCTCACCCGGGGGAACTGTGATCCCCCGCGATCCCCCCCCCCGAATCAACCTCTGAGAAAACTGATTTGGAGGGTGGACTCTGTGGCACTATACCCTGCTGAAGTCCCGCCCCTACCCCAAACCCTGCCTTCCCCTGGATTTACCCCCTAAATATCCACGTATTTCCCAACCCAGAGTCGGCCGCCCTAATTCTGGGGGGGACGTTACTAGCCCAGATGGTTTAACCCAGGACAGCCATTTGGGTATTTTTATATTTTTAAAAAACCACTTCTCTACCAGCCTAATCTACCTCACAGGGTTGTCGTGAGGATAAAATGGAGGTGAGGAGAACACTGTAAATCATTTTGGGTCCCCGCTGAAGAGAAAGGTTTTTCTGGCTCGAGAGCCAGCCGAGTCCGACTCTAGGGGGCGGTGCTCGTCTCCGTTTCCAAGGCCAAGAGCAAGCGCTGTCCGAAGACGTTTCCGCGGTCATGTGGCCGGCATGACTAAACACTGAGGCACACGGAACGCTGTTACCATCCCACCAAAGCAGTACCTATTTATCTACTTGCAGTTTCTTGCTTTGCTTTCAAACTGCTAGGTTGGCAGGAGCTGGGGCCAGAGACGGGTGCTCACTCCGTCATGCGGCACACTCGGGTCTTGAACTGCTGAACAACAGTCCTTTCAGTCTGCAGCTCAGCGTCTTAATCTCTGAGCCGCTGGGGGACCCTTTCGCTGAAGAAAAAGGCGGGGTACAAATGAATTCAATCACTCACTCAGTCAAATAGAAATAACACATTTTTCTACACTGAGCATTTGAGTTCAGGAACCAGCCTTAATAGAGTCTACCTGCAGTGCCTCCCGGTTTCCCAGCAACACCTCGATAAGCTGATTCTCAAGATCAGGCGTTCATTCTTGGAAAGCAAATAGCAAAGGGAACTTTTCTCTCTTTTTTGGCATCCACTTCCTCCTTTAATTGGGGCATCCCACCCTTTTCAAGGCGGGGCCCAAAGTTCTCCAGGCGCTGGTTGGCTCAGAAGGGTTCAGAAAAGAGGATGTTGCCACTGATGGGGGGGGGGGATGTAGCCGTGCAGAAGCCCCAGTTCTGAAAGGCGTTTTTTTTTAGGGGGTATCACATCAGAAGAAGGGAGGTGGAGAAATCTGTAAGAACATAAGAGCCCTGCTGGATCAGACCAGGGAGGGTCCATCTAGTCCAGCCTCCCGTCTCACAGAGTGGCCAACCAGTTCCTCTGGAGGGCCAACAACAGGGCAGGGAGGCCGAGGCCTCCCCCTGAGAAGAACCTCAGAAGAGCCCTGCTGGGTCAGACCAGGGAGGGTCCCTCTAGTCCAGCATCCTGTCTCACACAGGGGCCAAGCAGTTCCTCCAGAGGGCCAACAACAGGGCAGAGAGGCCGAGACCTTCCCCTGAGAAGAACGTTAGAAGAGCCCTGCTGGGTCAGACCAGAGAGGGTCCATTCACTCCAGCCTCCTGTCTCACACAGTGGCCAGCCACAGGAAGTGGTGGCAGCTACAAGCATGGACGGCCTCAAAAGGGAATTAGATAAGCATATGGAGCAGAGGTCCATCAGTGGCTATTAGCCGCAAGGTATAGATAGGGGCTCTGGGGCAAGGGATGCTCCGTATTCCTGGTGCTTGGGGGGGGGGGGGCTGTGATCCCTTCTTGGTTTAACCCCCTGGAGGCTGGCAAAACTATCATCAGCAGTAGGCCAGTCTCAGGTTTTGATGGGAAGCCAAAGGTTGCTAACTTCCTCCTCAGCTGCCCCAAGAGAAGAAAGAAAAAGAAGAGATTGGATTTATACCCTGCCCTTCACTACCCAAAGGTGTCTCTGAGTGGCTTACAGACTCCTTTCCCTTCCCCTCCCCACAACAGGCACCCTGTGAGGTAGGTGGGGCTGAGAGAGCTCTGACAGAAATGGCTCTTTTTTCAAGAACAACTCTTATCAGAACTACGGCTTGCCCAAGGTCATCCAGCCAGGTCCAAGTGGAGGAGTGGGGAATCAAACCCGGTTCTCCCAGATTGGAGTCCATGCACTTAACCACTACACCAAACTGGCTCTCTAGAGAAGAAGAAGAGGAAGAAGAAGAAGAGATTGGATTTGTATCCCGCTCTTCACTCGGAGTCTCAGAGCAGCTTACAAACTCCTTTCTCTTCCCCTCCCCACAACAGACACCCCCTGAGGTAGGTGGGGCTGAGAGAGCTCTGACAGAAACTGCTCTTTTTTACGAACAGCTCTTATCAGAACTACGGCTTCCCCAAGGTCATCCAGCAGCCGCAAGTGGCGGAGTGGGGAATCAAACCCGGTTCTCCCAGATTAGAGTCCGCGCACTTCACCACGACACCAAACTGGCTCTCAAAGCACTTTTTAATTTTTCCCCACCCTTTGTGACCAACGAGGATAAGATTGCCTGGAAACAAATGTCCCTGTCCCTTTAACAGGCTGGTAAAATTGGGCAGCTGAATCTTTTTTGTGGCAGGCAGCCAAAGACCTCACCTTGCCTGATTAGCACTGCAGATCAAACTGAAGTTAAAGGGGACAGCCAGATGGAGTGGTTGAAACCCTGGTGACCCTAGATGAGGAATAGAAACCTACTGGTTTGTTTTTAAACCACTAGAGAGCCAGTTTGGGTTAGTGGTTAGGAGTGTGGACTCTCCTCTGGGAGAACCGGGTTTGATTCCCCCACTCCTCCACATGCAGCTGCTGGGTGGCCCTGGGTCAGTCACAAGTTCTTTCAGATCTGTTCTCTTGAGGGCAGTTCTCTCATTCAGCCCCACCTGCCTCACAGGGTGACTGTTGTTGGGAGAGGAAGCGAGAGCTGCTCCGAAGGGCAGGGTATAAACCCAATCTCCCCCTCCTCCCCCCGGTGAGAAGGCAAACGGCTTCTTCTCTAGGGAATTCTGAGAGGTCTGATATTAGATCCCTTGCACTTCCCCTTTCTCTGCGGCTAGTAGCCATTGATAGACTTCTCTTCCACAAGAAGATAAGAGCAGCCAATGTTGGATCAGGCCAATGGCCCATCCAGTCCAACACTCTTGTCACACAGTGGCCAGAAATACCAGGTGCCCTCAGGAGGTCCAGCAGTGGGGCCTGGACACTGGAAGCCCTCCCACTGTTGACCCCCCCAAGCACCAAGACTACAGAGCATCCCTTGCCCCAGACCCAGAGTTCCTATCTATACCTTGTGGCTCATAGCCCCTGATAGACCTCTGCTTCATATCTATATATCTAATACTGAACTGGCCCCCTCTGTACGGATCCGTAAATCTGGACATCGGGGGCCCCTGGGGGGGAGGGAGAGGTTTGTGCACACGTGGGGCAGTCTCCACGTGTGCACAAAAATCCTAAATTGTGACAAAAGAATTGGGGGGATGTTTAAATCCCCCCGAAAGTGCCAGAACATTCCGTGCGCATGCGCACGGAACGCTTGGTGACCCAGGCTGCCGCCGCCACTTGGAAGGGAAGCGGCGAGCAGCGAGGGGGGGGCAG
>NW_015175001.1:26553-29422 GCF_001447785.1 Gekko japonicus | reverse complement strand
TATCTATACCTTGTGGCTAATAGCCACTGATGGACCTCTGCTCCATATGCTTATCTAATTCCCTTTTGAAGCCGTCCATGCTTGTAGCTGCCACCACTTCCTGTGGCAGTGAATTCCATGTGTTAATCACTCTTTGGGTGAAGAAGGACTTCCTTTTATCCGTTCTAACCGGACTGCTCAGCAATTTCATGGAGTGCCCACGAGTTCTTGTATTGTGAGAAAGGGACAAAAGAGAGCCAGTTTGGTGTAGTGGTGAAGTGCGCGGACTCTAATCTGGGAGAACCGGGTTTGATTCCCCACTCCTCCACTTGCACCTGGCTGGGTGACCTTGGGCAAGCCATAACTTTGGCACAGCTGTTCTTGAAAAAGAGCAGTTTCTGTCAAGAGCTCTCTCAGCCCCACCTCCCTCCCAGGGTGTCTGTTGTGGGGAGGGGAAGGGAAAGGAGTTTGCAGGCCACTCTGAGACACCTTTGGGTAGTGAAGGGCGGGGTATAAATCCAATCTCTTCCTCTTCCTCTTCCTCTTCCTGCTCTATCCCATGCATAATCTTATAAACCTTGATCATGTCACCCCTCGGTTGTCATTTCTCCAAGTTAAAGAGCCCCAAGCGTTTTACCCTTTCTTCATAGGGAAAGTGTTCCAACCCTTCTGTCATTCCATGAAGCTATCTAATCTCCTTTTAAAGCTGTTTACTCCTGTGTGGATTACTACCTCCTCTGGCAGCCAATTCTGCATTTTAACCACTCTCTGTGTAGAGTATCCTTGGGGAAGATCTTCACTAGGGACTCGCGGGATCCCCCAGTCTCCTTACAGAACCCTGACTCTATGGCTGATGATGGAGTTTGCCAGGTACCCCCTGGCCAGCAGGGTTGCCAGCTCCAGGTTGGGAAACTCCTGGAGATTTGGGGGTGGAGCCCGGGGAGGACCGGGACCTCAGTGGGCTACAGTGCTACAGAGTCCACCCTCCAAGAGAGCTAGTTTGGTGTAGTGGTTAAGAGCGTGGATTCTAATCTGGGAGAACCGGATTCGATTCCCCTCTCCTCCACATGCAGCTGCTGGTGTGGCCTTGGGTCTGTCACAAGTTCTCTCGGAGCTGTTCTCTCAAGAGCAGTTCTCGAAAGCGCTCTCTTAAGCCCCACCTACCTCACAGGGTGTCTGTTTTGGGGAGGGGAAGGGAAAGGAGATTGTCAGCCACGCTGAGACTCCTTCTGGTAGTGAAGGGCGGGGTATAAATCCAATCTCTTCTCTTCTTCTTCTTTTTTAAGATGTAGCTCTTGGGCAGAAATGCTGAAAGACAGTGTATTTTTTTCCAGCACAGAGAGGCGGTGATGCAGAAAGATTCCGGGGTTTTATTTGTCACAAAGCTTCTAAAGGGGGGGGGGGGCACAGATATTTTGGCCTGTGGTTCCCTTCTAAGGTCTCTGCCCGTTCTTCCTGTTTCCAGAGTTGGCTGACATGGCTGCACTTTAAAAAGCAGGCTGACACATTCAGCTGGTGATGGTTCCCCCCCCCCCTCCTGTTATGGTATGTCGGGAGAAGTGTCACCTACTTCCTTTCAAGCCGGTGACAAAGGCGGAGGAGCGGAGCCAAGGGGGAAAAGTTGGCAACCTGCCTGGCGGCAACCCAACAGCAACTCTCCCCACTGTTGAGGAGTGTGTCACCTGTTGAATGGCTGCCTGTAGACTAAGGCTTGAAGGAGCCATGCCGGAACAAAAGCAATCGGTGCGAACCTTCGCTTCGCTAGAAGCTGTGACGGACTCCATTTAAAAGGCTGTCTTCCTAATGCAGCAAAATCAGAAAAAGGAGGTGGCCCGTGACCAGTTTGCAAAACAACCGCCTCCCGTCCCCCGCTTTTCTTACAGCAGGACAAAGACTGGGCTGTCATTAACCAAGAGACAGGGAAAACGGGACAGATCGGATATCAGGCCTCTCAGCATTCCCTAGAGAGAGAGAAAACCAGGCAGAGAAGAAAACCGTCATTATTATTGTATGGGTAGGGTTACCAGCCTTACTGCAATAGGGCTGCATTGTATCTATTGTATTTATTCTATCCATACCTGCCTTTCTCCTCTCCTACACTTTATCCTCACAACAACACTGTGAGGTAGGTTAGGCCAAGAACATGTGACTGGCCCAAGGTCACCCAGCAAGCTTCCACGGCAGAGTGTGGATTCGAACCCGGGTCTTCCAGATCTCAGTCTGACACTCCCCTGTGCCATGCTGTCTATCTGTGTCAACGATACGGAGATAAAATCTGTGTTCATAGAATCATAGAGTTGCAAGGGACCTCCAGGGTCATCTAGTCCAACCCCCTGCACAATGCAGGACATTCACAAATACTTCCCCCCCACGCCCCCAGTGACCAGTGTTCCCTCTAAGCTGAGTCAGTGTGAGCTAGCTCACTGTTTTTTAGCCTCAAGCTCACACATTTTTATCTTCGCTCAGCAGGGGTCATTTCGTAGAAAAAGAGGTGCAGGAGCTCATTAGCATAACTCGTTAGCATAACTTACTTGCATATGCCACACCCCCTGACATCACCAGAAGTGTGTCAGAAGGCAACACCCACCGCTCAGGCTCCACTGGACTGTTTTGGATTGCTGGCTATTGGGGGGGGGGCATGCAGATCTGCCCTCGCAGAGGAGGGAGAGCTTGTACCTGAATAAAACTTGGTCCTAAAGGTGCCACTGGACTTTTTTGGACCGGGCGGTGGGCTCTGCAACTTACCTGGCTGCTTCTTGCTCCTCGTGACCAGGGGCTGCTGGGAGCAGGGGGTGGGGCTTGTTGCATGTGCCCGCCCTCTGGGCTCTTTACTGCCGGAGCTCTGCTCCTGTGCGCTCCTGCTGGAAATGACCCCTGGTTCTGGTTTTTG
>NW_015175001.1:20531-25745 GCF_001447785.1 Gekko japonicus | reverse complement strand
AAAAATACCAGGTGCCATCAGGAGGTCCACCAGTGGGGCCAGGACATTAGAAGCCCTCCCACTGTTGCCCCCCCCCAAACACCAAGAATACAGAGCATCACTTCACCCAGACGGAGAGTTCCTATCTATACCTTGTGGCTAACAGCCGCTGATGGACCTCTGCTCCATATGTTTATCCATAAGAACGTAAGAGAAGCCCATGTTGGATCAGGCCAATGTCCCATCTAGTCCAATACTCTGTGTCACACAGTGGCCAAAAATACCAGGTGCCATCAGGAGGTCCAGCAGCGGGGCCAGGACACTAGAAGCCCTCCCACTGTTGCTCCCCCCAAGCACCAAGAAGACAGAGCACCCCTTGCCCCAGACCGAGAGTTCCTATCTATACCTTGTAGCTAACAGCCACTGATGGACCTCTGCTCCATATGTTTATCCAATTCACTCTTATAAGAACATAAGAGTAGCCCATGTTGGATCAGGCCAATGGCCCATCCAGTCCAGCACTCTGTCACACAGTGGCCAAAAACACCAGGTGCCATCAGGAGGTCCAGCAGCGGGGCCAGGACACTAGAAGCCCTCCCACTGTTGCTCCCCCCAAGCACCAAGAAGACAGAGCACCCCTTGCCCCAGACCGAGAGTTCCTATCTATACCTTGTAGCTAACAGCCACTGATGGACCTCTGCTCCATATGTTTATCCAATTCACTCTTATAAGAACATAAGAGTAGCCCATGTTGGATCAGGCCAATGGCCCATCCAGTCCAGCACTCTGTCACACAGTGGCCAAAAACACCTAGTGCCATCAGGAGGTCCAGCAGTGTGGCCAGGACATTAAAACCCCTCCCACTGTTGACCCCCCCAAAACACCAAGAATACACAGCATCCCTTGCCCCAGACCAAGAGTCCCTATCTATACCTTGTGGCTAACAGCCACTGATGGACCTCTGCTCCATAGGTTTATCCTCTTATAAGAACATAAGAGAAGCCAATGCTGGATCAGGCCAATGGCCCATCCAGTCCAGCACTCTGTCACATGGTGGCCAAAACTACCGGGTGCCATCAGGAGGTCCAGCAGTAAGGCCAGGAGATTAGAAGCCCTCCCACTGTCCCCCCCCCCAAGCACCAAGAAGACAGAGCATCCCTCGCCCCAGACCGAGAGTTCCTACCTAGTCCTTGTGGCTAATGATGGAGCTCTGCTCCATATGCTTATGCAATTCCCTCTTGAAGCCATCCATGCTTGTAGCCGCCACCACCACCTCCTGTGGCTGTGAATTCCATGTGTTCATCACCCCATGTGTTCATCACTCTTTTACCCATTCTAACCCGACTGCTCAGCAATTTCATGGAGTGCCCACGAGTTCTTGTATGGTGAGCAAGGGAGAAAAGTCCTCCTTTTCTGCCTGCTCTGTCCCACGCATATTCTTGTAAACCTCGATCCTGTCACCCCTCAGCCGTCGTTTCTCCAAGCTGAAGAGCCCCAAGCGCTTTAACCTTCCTTCATAGGGAAAGTGTTCCGACCCTTTTATCATTTATCATATCCTTCGGGTATTTTCCAGATGGGACCCGGCCAGTGTTCCCTCTAAGATGAGTTGGTGTGAGCTAGCTCACAGTTTTTGAGCCTCCAGCTCACATATTTCTGTCCTAGCTCAGGAAGGAGGGCTCCAGAGCAAACTAATTTATGCAGCAGCCAGATCGCTCGCTCACAACTTTAATGCCAAGAGCTCACAGAGTAGGATTTTTGCTCACAAGACTCCACCGCTTAGAGGGAACATTGGACCTGGCAACCCTAGCTGAAGCAGAGGACGTCTGCCTGCAAGAAGTGGGCTCTTCATGGAGCTAGGAACCCCCTAGGGTTGCCAGCCTCCAGGTGGGGCCTGGGGATCTCCCGCTTTTGCAGCTAATCTCCAGCCGAGAGACATCAGCTTCCCTGGAGAAAATGGCTGCTTTTGAATGGTGAACTCTCTGGCATTGTACCATGCTGAGGCCCCTCCCCTCCACCAAACCCTGCCCTCTCCTGGATCCACCCCAAAGTCTCCAGGTATTTTCCAACCCAGACCTGGCAACCCTAATACCCCCTTCCCCACCAGTCTGGGGTCAATTCAGCCCTGAAAATCCTGCATCGAGAAGCACATAAACTCCCCCCCAGGCCGTTCTGCACCTAGCAGATTCCTCCCCTTGTCACAAAACACTGAGCATTTGTTTGTGTGTGTGTGTGTAGCAGGCATTTTTCCTTCCTCTTGAATTTCCAGTTTTATTTTTAAATCAAGGGGGGGAGGGTAAACATTCTTGCCAACTGCCTGGGAGAAAAATGTCCCGTCCTTTTAATAGAAGCTTAATGGGATGTTATTTATTAGGCCACGCTATTCAACTCCAGGCCAGGAAAATGATTCAGTGGCCCGTTTCTGCAGATTAAAACTCCTGTTCAAAGGGCAGAACTAGAAAAAGCCCAGCCGGAACTCATTAGCATATTAGACCTGACAGCACAGCTCATTGGCATATTAGGGCGCAACCCCATGTTACCAGAAGTGTGGTCATCCAGCCACACCCACCTTTTGCTTCTTATTCTGTTTACCTTGTTTGTTGTCCAAACCCAGGGCTTTTTTTTGTAGCAGGAACTCCTTTGCATGTTAGGCCACACACCCCTAATGTAGCCAATCCTAATGAGTTTCTGTTGTTGGGTGTGGCCTATTATGCTAATGAGTTCCTGCTGGGCGTGGCCAACTCAGGAGCCAGCCGGAGCTCCGTTCCTGTGCGTTCCAGCCCAAAAATAGCCCTGGTTCCCTCTAAGCTGGGTTATTGTGAGCTAGCTCGCCGTTTTTGAGCCTCCAGCTCACACATTTTTTTGTCTCACCTCAGGAAGGAGGGCTCCAGAGCAAACTAATTTATGAAGAAGCCAAATGGCTCGCTCACAAGTCTGATGCCAGTAGCACACAAAGTAGAATTTTTGCTCACAAGACTCCACAGCATAGAGGAAGCATTGACGGGTTGGGAAATGCCTGGAGACTTGGGGGTGGAGCCCGGCGAGGGTGGGGTTTGGGAAGGGGAGGGGCTTCAGCAGGGTTTGGAGCCTACCCTCCAAAGCAGCCATCTCCTCCAGGGGAGCGGATCGTTATTTAATTATTTTTTTAACCCATTTTTCCCCCAACAGACCAAACCAGACCAAACCAAAGAAACAGACAGAGCAATAGTGCCATTATAGAGGACAGCCAGATCTCTCCAGAATCATAAAAACAAAGCCGAGATAAATTAGAAACGTAGTGTGGTGGTTGTAAAGCAGATCTGTACGAACAGTCAGTATTTCAAACCACCTTGCAATGTTTTTAGCTGCGAAGAGCAGGCGTTCCTGGAAAGACATAACTACTCAGTGCTCATATAAAACAAAGGTTTCCCTTGCTCGAAAGCCAGTCGAATCAGACTCTAGGGGGCGGTGCTCATCTCCGTTTCCAAGCCGAAGAGCCAGCGCTGTCCGAAGACTTCTCCATGGTCATGTGGCCGGCATGACTAGACGCCGAGGCACACGGAACGCTGTTACCTTCCTACTGAAGTGGTACCTATTTATCGACTTGCCATTTTTTGCTTTCGAACTGCTAGGCTGGCAGGAGCTGGGGCCAGAGATGGGAGCTCACTCCGTCACACGGCACTCAGGTCTCGAACTGCCGAACGACAGACCTTCCGGTCTGCAGCACAGCTTCTTAACCTCTGAACCACTGCGTCCCCCCAGCAGGGCTCATAGACATCAGTCAAAATTAAACATGATAAAATTTGCTTTTGGGGAGAACATCATTTTTAGTTAGATAAGAAAGAGTTGGGAACCAAAGGGCAGTAAACTTCTCTGGACTGTGTTCTTTCTGTATATTAGGCAGGGGAACGGACCTTGATCGTCTGGAGATCACTTGTAATAGGGGATCTCCAGGTTCCACCTGGAGGTTGGCAACCCTCATTCAGTTTAGTTTATATCCTCCTCCATTTTTTGCAAGCAGGACTCTGGCAGAACATTTTGTCTCCAGGCCCATGCAACCACACTGATTATAATAGGCAAGTGGCTCAAGTGGTTAAGACGCTGAACTGCAGGCTGTGGAAGGTCAGTACTTCAGCAGTTCAAGACCCGAGTGTGCCGCATGACGGAGTGAGCTCCCGTCTCTAGTTCCAGCTCCTGCCAACCTAGCAGTTCGAAGCAAGAAATTGCAAGTAGATAAATAGGTACCACTTCGGTGGGAAGGGAACAGCGTTCCGTGCGCCTTGGTGTTTAGTCATGCCGGCCACATGACCACGGAAACGTCTTCGGACAGCGCTGGCTCCTCGGCCTTGAAACGGAGATGAGCACCGCAACCCTAGAGTCGGACTCGACTGGCTTTCGAACAAGAGAGACCTTGACCTTTACTTTTTAGGTATCTTTCTCCTGGTAAAAATCACCTTCCTTTGACCCACAGGGAATCTATCCGGATCTAAATTGGATGTCAGCAGGTTTGCCTGCTGGGTGCTTCATAACACGCCTGTCCTTGGCAAAAGGTTCAGCATACCCTTGATAGGGATGCCAGCCTGCAGGTGGGACCTGGAGATCCCTCAGAATTATAGCTCCAGGCTACAGAGATCAGTTCCTCTGGAGAAAATGGCAGCTTTGGAGGGTGGACTCTGTGGCATTGCACCCCGCTGAGGTCCTCCCCCTCCCCAAATCCTGAACCCCCCCCCTCAATTCTCTTTCCCGGCCAACTTAAAGTTGGTCTTTCTTTGGCTGCAAGTCAACATTCAAACAGCAGGTGGCGCTGCATCCCTAGTCATAGGAAGGCCATTGGCTTGAATTCGGCTTTTTTTCTCTATGGGCTCAATTCTAGTTCAAACCCCTCCTGCTGGGGAAAAGACCCGAGGAGGCTCCGGCTTCCTTCAAAGAGTTTACTGGCTTTGAAGTTTGGTTTTGCAAAAATTAAAGTGGGGTGGGGGAGTCAGTCTGCTTTTCCTAGGGTTGCAGAATTTCCCCCTCACAATTTCCAGTCCCTCCCTCCCTCCCTCCCTCTCTCTCTCCCTCTCTTTCTCCCTCTCTTTCTTTCTTTCTTTCTTTCTCTCTCTCTTTCTCTCTCTTTTTCTTTCTTTCTTTCTTTCTTTCTTTCTTTCTTTCTTTCTTTCTTTCTCTCTCTCTCTCTCTCTCTCTTTCTCTCTCTTTTTCTTTCTTTCTTTCTTTCTTTCTTTCTTTCTTTCTTTCTTTCTTTCTTTCTTTCTTTCT
>NW_015175001.1:17467-20249 GCF_001447785.1 Gekko japonicus | reverse complement strand
CCTCCCTCCCTCCCTCCCTCTCTCTGGTCTCTGTGTGTGTGCCTGCATGCATGTTTGTGTACCTGGAAGTCACGGTGACTCCTGGTGACCCCTAGTGGGGAGAGGACGTTTCAGAGGTTGTTTTGCCATTGTCCGCCTCTGCTGCCCGGCCCTGGTATTCCTTGGAGGTCTCCCAAGTGCCTGCCGGGGTCGGCCCTGCTGAGCTTCCGAGATCTGACGAGATCGGGCTTCCTGAGGCTTCCGGTCCTTTTCGATACCATGTTCATCCATCCTCTCCAGAGAAAAACAGGGAGATGCGCGAGACTCCCAACAGTGCCATGGTAGGCTCAATCACAGACGTAGACTCAGTTTGCTCTGGAGCCGTCCTTCCCGAGCGAAGACAGAAATCTGTGAGCCGGGGGCTGAAAAACTGTGAGCCGGCTCACACTAACTCAGCTTAGAGGGAACACTGATACGATGGCGGGGACCCAGGGGAGGGCTTGTTCATTTGCCTCCAGCCCAAGAGTGGGACTCCTTCCGGTGGAGAAGAGGTTGGCACCAATGTTCCCTCTGAGCTGTGGAGTCTTGTGAGCAAAAATCCTACTCTGGGAGCTACTGGCATTAAAGCTGTGAGCGATTGATTTGGCTGCTGCATCAATTAGTTTGCTCTGGAGCCCTCCCTTCCTGAGCGAAGACAAAAATATATGAGCCGGAGGCTAAAGAAACCAGTGAGCTAGCTCACACTCGCTCAGCTTAGAGGGAACACTGTATGGAGGTTAGCTTGAGAGTGTGCGTCGGGCCCAAACTCCCCCCTGGTGAGCTTCCAGGGCAGCGTGAGGATTCGAACCTGCGTCCCCCAGATCTTATCCTGACGCCATACTTCACTGGCCGTCCGGGATTGGGGAGGGGCCTCGTGTACTCAGAGTGACAAGAGGGGGGGGTCGTTCGGGGTGGGTTGAGAAGAAAGTAGGGGCCAGAGGGCACGTGTAGAAGACCACCACCCAGAACACCCCTCTTCTCTTCTTCCTCTAGGCCACCACCGAACCCCCCAAGCAGAAACCCGATCCCGTGACTTCGGAGACGGTCGTGATCTGGGGTCTGCGGCTTTGGCAAGTGGTGGGGATCTTCGCCATCTTCGTCCTGTCCATCAGTAAGTCCTCTTTCTCCAGATCTTATCCGGGGCATGACCAAGTTCGTCGGCCAGGAGGAACATGCGGGGCGGGGCTATGGATCTGGGCAGGGCTATTTTTCGGCAGGAACGCACAGGAACGGAGTTCCGGCTGGCTCCCGAGTTGGCCACGCACACAAAGAACTCATTAGCATAATAGGCCACACCCAACATCAGAAACTCATTAGGATTGGCTACAGTAGGGGTGTGTGGCCTAACATGCAAAGGAGTTCCTGCTACAAAAAAGCCCTGGGTAAACAGAATAAGAAGCAAAAGGTGGGTGTGGCTGGATGACCACAGATCTGGTAACATGTGGGTGCGGCCTAATGTGCTAATGAGCTGTGCTGTCAGGGGTGTGGCCCAATATGCTAATGAGTTCCTGCTGTTGGGTGTGGCCTATTATGCTAATGAGTTCCTGCTGGGCTTTTTCTACAAAAAGAGCCCTGGATCTTGGGGCTATTCTCTCCCTGTCAGCAGTGTTCCCTCTAAGCTGAGTTAGTGTGAGCTAGCTCACAGTTTTTTAGCCTCCGGCTCACACATTTTTGTCGCCGCTCAGGAAGGAGGGCTCCAGAGCAAACGAATTGATGCAGTAGCTGAATTGCTCACTCACAACTTTAATGCCGGTAGGTCACCAAGTAGAACTTTTGCTCACGAGACTCCACAGCTTAGAGGGAGCACTGCAGCTGTCAGTTTTGTAATCCGCTACCCGGGCCGTGGTGGCTCAAGTGGTTAAGACGCTGAGCTGCAGGCCGGAAGGTCGGTAGCTCGGCAGTTCGAGACCTGAGTGCCGTGTGACGGAGCGAGCTCCCGTCTCTGGCCCCAGCTCCTGCCAACCTGGCAGTTCGAAAGCAAGAAAATCTAGGCAAGGATGCCCAATGTCACCCCTGTTGTTTATATTTGCATTGGAGTCTTTAAATGACAGGGTAAGGAGAAATAATTTAATCGAAGGACTAAAAATTAAAGATGAAACGTATAAATTGTTGGCATTCGCAGACGATTTAGTGTTTATTCTCGAGAACCCAAAAGAAACAATACTGCATTTAATGGATACGATTAGGGAATATGGACAGGTGGCAGGACTAAAAATAAACTATAAAAAATCTAAGATAATAACAAAAAATTGTCTACCCAAAACTCTGCAGGAAATTAAAAGTAAAACAACCATGGAGTTGGTAAAGAAAGTGAAATATCTAGGAATAAACATTACAAATAAAAGCAGCACATTAGAAGAGGATAACTACAAGGTGTTAATAAAAGAAATTATAAAAGATCTGGCAAAATGGAAAAGTATACCCTTGTCTTTTATGGGAAGAATTGCCTTAATCAAGATGAACATATTGCCAAGAGACTTGTTCCTAGCCCAGAGTATACCTATATTTAAAAAAACAGACCTTTTTTGAAGAACTAAACAAAATCACGAGCCAATTTATTTGGCAATATAAAAGGGCGAGGATAAAAAGGAAAATATTGCAGGACAAAAAGGAAAGAGGAGGACTAAACATCCCCAATTGGTAGCTATATTACCAAGCAGCTGCCCTTGTCTGGATTAAAGAATGGATCACCCTGGAGAATAGAAGACTTTTACTACTGGAGGGCCATGATCTAGCTATGGGGTGGCATGCTTATATATGGTAC
>NW_015175001.1:10824-17231 GCF_001447785.1 Gekko japonicus | reverse complement strand
GGGAAAGAGATAGAAGCAAACAGATGGAATAAAACATGGGAATCGATCAAGTTTATGAGGGCCATAGCCTATAAAGAAAATGTTTATAAGATGTTCCATAGATGGCATTGGTCCCCGGAGAATATAGCTAAGTGCTATTCGGGCTACTCTAATCAATGTTGGAAATGCAAAACCAATATTGGAACCTTTTTTCACATGTGGTGGTCATGTAGCAAAATTCAGGAATATTGGGGTATGGTAAGGAGGTTGATCCAAGAAATAATGGAGAAAAACATTGCTCTGGAACCGGAAATATATTTATTAAATATGGTACCTAAGGGTTATGGACAGCAGGATAGATATGTGATAACTTATATAATGACAGCCGCCCGTATATTAATAGCCAAGAACTGGAAATTAGATACTGTACCGAAGAGAGAAGACTTAGTGGCAAAAGTGTTAGAGTTAGCACAAATGGACAGCCTAAGTCTGAAGTTGCAAAATAAGAGTGAAAAAGTATATATTAAAAGATGGGTTAAGGTATATGATTGGATAGAAACATTGAACTTATGAGACTCTACTATGTATGTTATTATGATTTTGGAATGTTTATATTATAAAACCAAATAAAAATATTTATTAAAAAAAAAGCAAGAAATTCCAAGGAGCTCAATAGACACTGCTTCGGTGGGAAGGCGACAGCGTTCCGTGTGCCTCGGCATCTAGTCACGCCGCCCACGTGGCCACGGAGAAGCCTTCGGACAGCGCTGGCTCTTCGGCATGGAAACGGAGACGAGCACCGCCCCCTAGAGTCGGATTCGACTGGCTTTCGAGCAAGGGAAACCTTGACCTTTTTTATGCTGGAGCCGGTCAGTTCGGCCTTCTCGTAAAAGTCTCCCAGGTCAGTTCCACCGAGGGGTGCCAGCCTCCAGGTGGGACCTGGGGATCCCCTGGAATTACAGCCCAACTCCCGACTGGAAAAATCAGTTTCCCCTGGAGAAAATGGAAGCTTTGGAGAGTGGGCTGTCTGGCATTCCACCCCACTGAGGTCCCTGTCCTCCCAAGGCTCCACCCCCAAATCTCCAGGAATTTCCCAAATGGGATCTGGCAACCCAACCCCCCCATCCCCTGCCAAGGGGAACCTGGGAACTCTAGTCCTCCTCTCTTCCTCCTGTCTTCCTCACAGTTTAAAGTATCCTTTGCAGGTGTGGAATGAGGATCCCCCCCCCCCCCAATTCATGCAAAACTATAACCAGCATTCCACAGCAGGTGGTGGCGGCCACGGCTTTTCCAGAGGGGCCCAGGCTAACCAGGTCTTGGAAGCTGGGCAGGGTCTGTCCTGGTTAGTACTTGGATGGGAGAGACCGCTGTGTACCCCTCTGAAATGAAAATACAAGCCTGCAGGGAGGGGGTGTGTGTGTGCCCACCAGCCCCATTCAAAGAAATCAGTGTCAGGGCCCTTAGTCAGGTCACACCACACAGGGCTGTTTATTAGTGGTTCCAGTACTAAAGAACACGTGTACAGCTCGTGTCAGGAATAACCATCAGTACTAGGGTTTCAGACTTATAGTAAAATCAAACCTCCCCCCTATGAGCATAAGCCAATGGACAGAGTTTGCGAGCGGGCATAGCAGAGAAGCCGTTGACTTTCCCAGCCGTCAAAACAGGAGCTGGAACATCTGCAAGGTCAAGCGCAAGATAGCACACAGTAGCTGGGCAAGACAGAGCTGAGAACGAGAAGGAGGATACCCCTTCACATTCCAGGTCGATGACACGGCTACCTGACAATCAGCCAGTATCATAATAAGGTAAAGGTAAAGGTTCCCTTGCTCGAAAGCCAGTCGAATCCGACTCTAGGGTTGCGGTGCTCATCTCCGTTTCAAAGCCGAAGAGCCAGCGCTGTCCGAAAACATCTCCGTGGTCATGTGGCCGGCATGACTAAACACCAAGGCGCACAGAATGCTGTTCCCACCGAAGTGGTACCTATTTATCTACTTGCAATTTCTTGCTTTCGAACTGCTAGGTTGGCAGGAGCTGGAACTAGAGATGGGAGCTCACTCCATTATGCGGCACCCGGGTCTCAAACTGCTGAATGCCCTTGTGTAAATCGATGGTGCGACCTCATTTGGAGGACTTAGTTCTGGTCACCACACCTTAAAAAGGATATTATAGCACTGGTAAAATTGCAGAAACGGGCAGCTAGAATGATAAAAGGGTTGGAACACTTTCCCTATGAAGAAAAGTTAAAGCGCTTGGGGCTCTTTAGCCTGGAGAAACGATGGCTGAGGGGTGACATGATCCAGGTTTATAAGATAATGCATGGGATAGAGCAGGTCGAGAAAGAAGTCCTTTTCTCCCTTGGTCACAATACAAGAACTCATGGGCACTCCATGAAATTGCTGAGCGGTCAAGTTGGAATGGATAAAAGGAAGTCCTTCTTCACCCAGAGAGTGATTGACACATGGAATTCACGGCCACAGGAGGTGGTGGTGGCTACAAACATGGATGGCTTCAAGAGGGAATTGGATAAGCATACGGAGCAGAGGTCCATCAGTGGCTCTTAGCCACAAGGTATAGATAGGAACTCTCAGTCTGGGGCAAGGGAAGCTCTGTATTCTTGGCGCTTGGGGGGGGGCACAGTGGGAGGGCTTCTGGTGTCCTGACCCCGCTGGTGGACCTCTTGTTGGCCCCTGGTATTTTTGGCCACTCTGTGACACAGTGTGTTGGACTAGATGGGCCATTGGCCTGATGATCCAACATGAGCTTCTCTTATGTTCTTATGCAGAACTCACCCCCTCCCCACCTTATTGCTACATCCATTATTTAATCAAGGGTTAAAAGCCTCCACTGTAGCTGTTATCATTTTTCATGATAAGGAAAGGAGAAGTCAAGGGCGGTGGTGGTGGGATTTTGCGGTTTACAGCCGAGGATCTCTGCCTTCATCCCTCCCCCCCACCACCAGTTTCTCCGCTTCACTGGCAGCTTTCAAGAAGAGGCCGGATCATTATTTGTCAGGGGTGTTTTAGGCTGGTCCTGCATTGGGCAGGGGGTTGGACTAGATGGTCTCTATGACCCCTTCCAACTCTATGGTTCTGTGATTCTGTACAATGGAGCAGGTTCCATGTAACTTCGTAGGGCTCATTTCCGAGTAGGTCTGCATCGGGACTGGGCTGCTGCGACCCGTCTTGCTGCTGAACTGCATGCAACTCACGCGTGTGGGCGCTTCGGATCACAGTGCCAGGATCCCGCAGGAGAACGGCAGCCCTGCTGAATCAGGCCCAACTGGTCTAGCCAGATATTTCTGGGGAGCCCCTCCCTGCCGCATTCCCCACCAACAGCTGGGATACAGTGCCTTTGAAGATGGAGGCTCCACTTAGCAGCCGATAGCCAGTTTGGTGCAGTGGTTAAGTGTGCGGACTCTAATCTGGGAGAACCGGGTTTGATTCCCCCACTCCTCCACTCGCACCTGGCTGGATGACCTTGGGCAAGCCGTAGTTCCGATAACTCTCTCAGCCCCGCCTACCTCACAGGGTGTCTGTTGTGGGGAGGGGAAGGGAAAGGAGATCATAAGCCGCTCTGAGACTCCTTTGGGTATTGAAGGGCGGGGGAATAATCCAATCAGTTTGGTGCAGTGGTTACGTGCGCAGACTCTAATCTGGGAGAACCGGGTTTGATCCCCCACTCCTCCACTCGCACCTGGCTGGATTGGGCAAGCTGTAGTTCTGATCAGGGCTGTTCTTGAAAAAGAGCCGTTTCTGTCAAGAGCTCTCTCAGCCCCACCTACCTCACAGGGTGTCTGTTGTGGGGAGGGGAAGGGAAAGGAGTTTGTAAGCCGCTCTGAAACTCCCTTGGGTAGTGAAGGGCGGGGTATAAATCCAATCTCTTCTCTTCTTCTTCTTCTTCTGATGGTCATTTATGCTACAGAGAAGCAACTTGCAATGTGGGGCCTAAAGAGGAAAACTGGGCTTGGAGACCAGGTGTTCTCAAATATAGTGTTGCTAGACTTTTAAACAAACTCTTGCCCTTGTGACTTTAACAGCAGTTCGTTCCCACTGGTTAGCTCAAACTGGTTGGGAGCCATTTTTTTGGTGTAGTGCTTAGGAACGCCGTCTCTAATTTGGGAGAAGCGGGTTTGATTCCCCGCTCTTCTATGCGCACCTTCTGGTGTGACCTTGGGTCAGTTACAAGTTTTCTCAGAGCTGTTCTCTCAAGGATTGCTCTCTCAGCCACGCCTCACTCACAGGGTGTCTGTTGTGGGGAGGGGAAGGGAAAGGAGATTGTAAGCCGTTCTGAGACTCCTTTGGGTAGTGAAGGGCGGGGTATAAATCCAATCTCTTCTTCTTCTTCTTCTAAGTACCCCATCACCTGGAGAGCCAGTTTGGTGTAGTGCTTAGGAGCGCCGACTCTAATCTGGGAGAACCGGGTTTGATTCCCCACTCCTCTATGTGCAGCTGCTGGTGTGACCTTGGGTCAGTTACAAGTTTTCTCAGAGCTGTTCTCTCAAGGATCGCTCTCTTAGCCCCGCTGACCTCACAGGCAGTGTTCCCTCTAAGCTGAGTCAGTGTGAGTTAGCTCACAGTGTTTTAGCCTCTGGCTCACACATTTTTGTCTTAGCTCAGGAAGGATGGCCCCAGAGCCAACTAATTTATGCAGCAGACAAACCGCTCGCTCACAACTTTAATGCCAGTAGCTCACAAAGTAGAATTTTTGTTCACAAGACTCCACAGCTTAGAGGGAACATTGCTCACAGGGTGTCTGTCTGTTGCGAGGAGGGGAAGGGAAAGGAGATTGTAAGCCGCTCTGAGACTCCTTTGGGTAGTGAAGGGCGAGGCATAAACCCAACTTTTCTTCTTTGCTTGCCAACCTCCAGGTGGCACCTGGCAATCTCCTGCCATTACAGGAGACAAAGATCGGTTCCCCTGGATAAAGTGGATGCTCTGGGGAGTGGACTCTATTGCATTCTCCCCACCCCAAACCCCGCCCTCCCCAGGCTCCACCCCTTCCACATCTCTGGAAATTCTCGCTCCCAGGCGAGCCTGATCTCATCATCTCTCGGAAACGAAGCAGAGTCAGCCCTGGCAAGGAGACGGATGGGAGACCACCAAAGAAGTCCCCAGCGCTCCCTCTAAGCTGAGTCAGTGTGAGCTCGCTCTCAGTTTTCTAGCCTCCGGCTCACACGTTTTTGTCTTCGCTCAGGAAGGGATGGCTCCAGAGCAAACTAATGTATGCGGCAATGCTCCCTCTGAGCTGTGGAGTCTTGTGAGCAAAAATTCTACTTTGTGAGCGACTGGCATTAAAGTTGTGAGCGAGCGATTTGGCTACTGTGGCCCCGGTCACACAGAGTATTAGGCACGCTAGAGAAACGAAAGATAGGCAGATTTTCCGGGCGCGATCTCACCGCCACATCTGAGAAGCGTAGATCTCCCGTGGCTCACCCGAGGCTTCACTCCGAAGATGCGCTGTAAAAAACTAGTACCTCCGAGGTACTAGTTTCCGGAAAGTGCGCGGCAAGGGCGGGCGTCAGATCACGTTTCCGGTGTTGGCTCGTGGCATCCAGCGCTCGCCCATGTCCCGTCGCGAAAAGGGGGTTTATTCAGTTATTTCGGCAAAACTACAAGACTCCAGAGCCTCAGCTCTGTGAAATAGCACACAATCGTCACACCCAAACACACTCCACTCCCAGTGATAAGCTATTAACATAACATTACTACTTGATTGGTTTATTCCACAGTCCTGGTCAGCTATTGTTCCTGTGCTCCAAGCTCAAGCAGTCTCTGGGGTGATTCAGCCAGGGATGATTCGGTCCCAATACACCACACCGTCTCATCAGATCTAGGAAAGAAAGCGGCCTCGGCCCCGCTTAGTACTTGGATGGCAGACCGCCAAGGAAGCCGAGGGTCGCTCTGCAGAGGCAGGCCACGGCAAACCACCTCTGTTCATCTCTTGCCGTGGAAACCCCACGGGGGTAGCCATAAGCAGTGTTCCCTCTAAGCTGAGTTAGTGTGAGCTAGCTTACAGTTTCTTAGCCTCAGGCTCACACATTTTTGTCTTAGCTCAGGAAGGAGGGCTCCAGAGCAAACTCATTGATGCAGCAGCCAAATCGCTCGCTCACAACTGTAATGACAGTAGCTCACAAAAAAGAGTAGAGACATCCCCCTGCCAACAAAAGTCCGCATGGTCAAAGCAATGGTATTCCCAGTAGTCATGTATGGCTGCGAGAGTTGGACTATAAGGAAGGCCGAGCGCCGAAGAATAGATTCTTTTGAACTATGGTGCTGGAGAAGACTCTTGAGAGTCCCTTGGACTGCAAGAAGATCAAATCAGTCAATCCTAAAAGAAATCAACCCTGACTGTTCCCTGGAAGGCCAGATAATGAAAATGAAGCTCAAATACTTTGGCCACCAAATGAGAAGGGAGCACTCACTAGA
>NW_015175001.1:6148-10805 GCF_001447785.1 Gekko japonicus | reverse complement strand
CCCCTCCGCTCAATGCAGGATCAGCCTAGAGCATCCCTGACAAGTGTTTGTCCAGTTTTTCCTAGTATCCAGCCGGTCCCTTCCCGCCCTGAATTTCAACCCACTCTTGCGAGTCCTCTCCTCTGCTGCCCACAAGAACAGCTCCCTGCCCTCCTCTAAGGGACAGCCCTTCAGATACTTCAAGGGAGCCATCCTGTCCCCCTCCGCCTCCTCTTCTCCAGACTGAACATTCCCAAGTCCCTCAGCGCCAACGCTCCCTCCAAGCTGTGGAGTCGTGTGAGCAAAAATCCGACTTTGTGAGCTACTGGCACAAAAGTTGTGAGCAAGCAATTTGGCTTCTGCATCAATTAATTTGCTCTGGAGCCCTCCTTCCTGAGCTAAGACACCAATGTGTGCGCCGGAGGCTGAAAAACTGTGCGCTGGCTCACACTGACTCAGCTTAGAGGGAACACTGACCCAGCCTTTCTTCATAGGGTTATGTAGGTGGAGGTGTGCGTCATTCCCTGCCCATGAATCCCCCCTTTCAAAAAAATGAGAAAAGACGGCATAAGGACCCCTTTAAACGGTTCTTTTAACGAAATGTTGTCTCTCTCCCATCAATATGCTGAATGGAAAAAAAAAGAGATTTAAATATACACAAGGCAGATGTCTTAAGCATATGTAGAAAACTGGAAGGCAAATGGGACTGTGGTGAACATGACGAAAATCGTTCTCGTGCGAATAGGGGGGGAAAGAGAGAAAATGATCTGTTATTATAACTCTGAAGTTTTTTAAAAATGTTTAAAATAAGCTTTCTTGGGCTTTTTATGAAGTCATGGTAGAGGAACTGGTTGCTCACTGTGTGAGACAGGATAAAAAAGGTAAAGGTTCCCTTGCTCGAAAGCCAGTCAAGTCCGACTCTAGGGTTGCGGTGCTCATCTCCATTTCCAAGCCGAAGAGCCAGCGCTGTCCGAAGACGTTTCCGTGGTCATGTGGCCGGCACGACTAAACACCAAGGTGCACGGAATGCTGTTCCCTTCCCACCGAAGTGGTCCCTGTTTATCTACTTGCAATGTCTTGCTTTCGAACTGCTAGGTTGGCAGGAGCTGGAACTAGAGATGGGAGCTCACTCCGTCATGCGGCACCCGGGTCTCAAACTGCTGAACTACTGACCTTCCACAGCCTGCAGTTCAGCGTCTTAACCACTTGAGCCACCGCAGCTCCTGAGACAGGATACTGGGACTATATATGGACCATTGGTCTGATCCAGCAGGGCACTTTTGAGGTTCTTACGATGCTACTGGATTCTTTTGTTGAATTCTAATGGGTGATTCGCCTGTTGCTTCTTTTTTTTTAGTCATGTGCCTCCCCCCACCCCCACCCCGGGGAAAGAACTGTAGCATGCGAAGAAAAATACCCTGCGAGGGAGGTGGGTCTGAGGGAACTCTGGGAGAACTGCTCTTGAGAGAACAGCTCTGAGATAACTTGTGACTGACCCAAGGTCACCAAGCTGGCTGCATGTGGAGGAGTGGGGAATCAAGCCAAGTTCTCCAGATTTCAAGTCTGCTGCTTTTAACCACTACACCAAAGTGCCTCTCAGTTAATCGAGTTAAACTGTTGAAGTGGTGGAGTGTTTTGGGCCGCCAGCTCCAGACTGGGAAATTCCTAGAGATTTGAGGGGTGGAGTTTGGGGAAGGCGGGGCTTGGGGATGGACCTCAGGGTCATATAATGCCATAGAGTCCACCTTCCAAAGCATCCGTTTTCTCCCAAGAAAAGTTGTGAACCCCAGAAACCTCCAGGCTGGAGGTTGGCAACCTTAGACAGTGGCTGGTATTATTTAGTCCCTTATAGCCTTCCTTTCCCTCAGAGACTTGAGGTAGGTTACAACATATGCCGTACAGGATTACAGGAAGTGGAAACCTTTAACGAAAAGCTTCTTCGGCCCGGGAAGACCTGAATTCAAATCATCGCTTGCAGCGGAATTCACTGAGTGGCGCTGGGCCGGTCTCTGACTGAAGAATAACCAGTGTTCCCTCTAAGCTGAGTTAGTGTGAGCCAGCGCACAGTTTTATAGCCTCTGGCTCACACCTTTTTGTCTCAGCTCAGGAAGGAGGGCTCCAGAGCAAACTAATTATGCAGCAGCCAAATCCCTCGCTCACAACTTTAATGCCAGGAGCTCACAAAGTCGAATTTTTGCTCACAAGCAGTGTTCCCTCTGAGCTGAGTTAGTGTGAGCTAGCTCACAGTTTTTTAGCCTCCGGCTCACACATTTCTTTGTCTCAGCTCAGGAAGGAGGGCTCCAGAGCAAACTAATCTATGCAGCAGCCAGATCCCTCGCTCACAGCTTCCCATGCCAGTAGCTCACAAAGTAGAAATTTTGCTCACAAGACTCCACAGCTTAGGGGAAGCATTGCTAATAACAGAGGTGTCAGGAGGATTGGTTTTATTCCATTGATATTACATTTTATTTATATTTTATTATTAAATGTATACCCCGCCCTACCCAGCTGAGGCCAGCTTGGGGCGGCTTACAGAAAGAATAAAACCACAATAAATAATTCAAGCATTAAACAATTCAGCATGAAAAGGTGTTAAATTAACATGGATCTAGTCCATCTTTCTCCCTGGGACGCCAGGCGGATGACGCAGAGTGAGTCAAAAGACGATCGACAGGATGGGACGATCGATAAACAAAGCAACGGGATTTGCGGTTTAGAACCAACCAGAAATCTTTTTTTTTTCCTTATAGGATAATAAAACAGAAGGGGGTGGGTGGGTTAAAATGCTTCTAAATCAATGAAAGTTCACAGCCCGGCCTTTGAGACCCTGAGCTTACCTTCGCCGGCTCTCTGTGCAAGGGAGCATTTCCCATCTTCTTAGAGGGTTTGGGAGGTCACTGGAACAAGCTCTCAGGTGATATAACACAGCTCTTCCCCTAGATGCAATTCTTGGGGCGCCAGTTTCCAAGCGTCCCTCTCACTCTGCAGCCAGAACTTTGGAGGGGCTCTCCGTCCCCTGCATGTGAAGACGCAGCGGCTGGATTCTCTGACTTTGAAGTTGATCCCCTCCCTGCCCACCTTTGTCTGAGACAGCCCCTCCCACCCACCCCCACCCAGATTAGATCAGAAGCCAAAAAAACCACACAATTGCCTGCTTATCTCGGACTACCTCTGAAGTTTCCCCCCACCCACCCAAAGGTGAGCTCACAAACCTGGAACTTCCTCTAGGCATTTCTCACTCCGGCAGAGGAGATCGTGGAATCCAGGAGAGGAGGAACGTCTAGCCGTTTTCTCTTTTGCTTTCTTCTCAGATTGAAAACTGGGCAGGTGCCCTGGGTTAGGCCTAGGGTTGCCAGCTTCCAGGCGGGCAAACAGGAAGAAACACCATCTTAGAACAAAACACACTCTACGAATATGCACTTGCAGGCAGTGCTCCCTCTAAGCTGAGTCAGCGTGAGCTAGCTCATGGTTTTTTAGCTTCCAGCTCACAGATGTTTGCCTTCCTTCAGGAAGGATCAAGTGGAGAGATCACCTAACCTTTGCAGTGGGACTTCCCGGGATGTGTCTGCATATAACTTTCCGAGATGTTTACCAGGTGTCCACCATTATGAGTGAATCTATAGGGGAAGAGTACTTGAAAGTGTGACTGGATACCATTTTCCAAAATCAGAGGTCATTTCCTGCAGGAGCACACAGGAGCAGAGCTCTGGCAGTAAGGAGCCCAGGGGGCGGGCACATGCAACAAGCCCTGCCTCCTGCTCCCAGCAGCCCTCAGTCGGACCATGAGGAGCAAGAAGCAGCCAGGTAAGTTGCAGAGGGGCCTCCCCCACCCGCCTTCAGGTACAAGCTCTCCCTCCTCTGTGAGGGCAGATCTGAGCCCCCCCCCCCCAATAGCTAGCAATCCAAAACAGTCCAGTGGAGCCTGAGTGGTGGGTGTTGCCTTCTGACACACTTCCGGTGATGTCAGGGGGTGTGGCAGATGCAAATAAGTTATGCTAATGAGCTCCTGCACCTCTTTTTCTATGAAATCACCCCTGTGCACTTGTGTCTTCATATATTGATTTAAATACAATAGAGAGCCTTGTGTATCTTTTACATATTCATTGTAATCAGCTGGAGATCAGAAACCAATGGCTTCTAATTTACAATGGGAAGAACTGAGAAGAAAAACGGATTGGTTCCCCCCACCCTTAAGTTTGGGGGGCGGGACAGAAACCGCTTCCCATTGCAAAAGGGAGAGGGAGGAGGAGATTGGATTTCTACCCTGCCCTTCACTACCCAAAGGTGTCTCAGAGCAGCTTACAAACTCCTTTCCCTCCCCCCCCCCCCCACAGCAGACACCCTGTGAGGTAGGTGGGGCTGAGAGAGCTCTGACAGAAACGGCTCTTTTTCAAGGACAGCTGTGCCAGAGCTACGGCTTGCCCAAGGTCATCCAGCCAGGTGCAAGTGGAAGAGTGGTTGAATCAAACCCGGTTCTCCCAGATTAGAGTCCGCGCACTCAACCACTACACCAAACTGGTCTTGATTCACCATCTGAGGCTAGATTGACAGTAACTGCAAGGAGATCAGATCAATCAATCCTAAAAGAAATCAACCCTGACTGTTCCCTGGAAGGCCAGATAATGAAACTGAAGCTCAAGTACTTTGGCCACCCAATGAGAAGGGAGCACTCACTGGA
>NW_015175001.1:2350-5982 GCF_001447785.1 Gekko japonicus | reverse complement strand
GGCATTCCTCCACTGAAAGCTGAAGATTGCTTTTCAGCTTCTTGCACAATTTCTAAAAAAAACCAAACCCCCCCGCAAATCATACCATCAAAAGAAAATGAATTGGCTTTCAGCAGAAGATCGCCCAGCACTGGGAATCAGCAGGTTCTTATTGCAGTAGGCAGTGTGAAGAAATGCATTTTTTTGCCTTTGGAGGTTTGAAAGGAGCAAAACCTTTACACTGAGTTTTAAAAGTATTCCCCCCCCCCCCTTTCTGGGCCGAGGATGCGCAAAAGAAGTCAGTTCAGTTTGCTTTCCGGACTTACCCCAGCCCACTGTCATACAAATGCTAATAAGTCTAGACCATGGGATGGCCAAGCTCTCCTTCCCAAGCAGGGAACAGAGATTTGGAGGTGTTAAATGCTGGAGAGACCTCAGGAAGGAACTCCAAGAAGAATCTCCAGGAAAAGCTTCTCTGACCTGATCTGACCTGGGCAGTGGGTGGGAGAAAGCATCATATGATGTCTTTGCAAATCATCAGAATAGAAAACCCAAAGCCAGCCTCTCTTGAAACTCAACAGGTCCAGTGCCAGGCAAATAGGCTTGGTCAAACAAAATAGGGAACCCAAGCGTATGTGATATACCAAAATACAAACCACAAGGGTAGACCATCGAAAAAAATTCACAAATTTCACAAGTTAGGCATCAGTCTGTTGCAACGTAATTACACTCAATCAATTAATAAAGTAGAATTGGTGGTCACAATTCAAAAAGAAGTTGCAATACAAAGCATTTAATAAGAGAAGGTATAACAATTCAATTAGAAAAATCCAGCAAGAGACTCCTCTAAATCTTCTCAGTATAATAGTGTCCAAAAGACCTCAAAGTCCACAAACAAGGTAGAGGATGTCCCATAACACAAAGACACTTCTGCACCCGAAAACGTCCTTCCTAGGTATGCCAGATGTTTCAAAGCATTCCTCCTCCTTCTCACCTTGACACAGAGAGTACTCCATCTTTCTGTGTTATACCTCTGAGGTTGCCAGTCACTGCTACTAGCGAAACGTCAGGTCCTACAGTGTCAAGATCACGGCCAGACAGCCCGGGAAATCTACAACAGCTAACATTCTTCCTCAGTTATACAGCTGAAAAATGGAACCTGATTTCCATAATAATCTAGGCACGGCGCATGTCTCAAGTGGAACTGACGGTAATTATGTTGCAATAGACTGATGTCTACGAGGCAAATAGGCTTGGGCAGGAGTTCTTGAGGCACGGCACAACAACATAGAAGGCCCTGCCTAGAGTTACCATCTGCCTCATCTTTGAGACTGCTCTTTACGCCGAGTCAAATTCTGCACGGACATCTGTGGTACACCTTGGTATTCCGCTTTTCGGTGTGCAACTGAACGAAGATACGGCCTGTGGAGGAACGGGCCTACTCGGGCCTGCAGGCCCTGCCCCACCCTGCCCTCCAAGGTTTCCCCAACACCTGGAGAGTCTTTTCTTTCCCTCTCGGGTGACACCCCCCCCGCCGCCACTTGACCTTTGCACGGAATTGCCCACTTGGAGGGTCAGGAGTCCCAGCTTCCCTTCCCAGTTCTGAGGCCTGGCCTCTGTGTCTCCCGCTGCCCAGTACTTGGTCACCGGGGGGACCGTTTAGTGCCTTGAGGTTTGTGACTGGCGGATAGGGCTGCCAGACCCAGATAGAGAAATCCCTGGAGATTAGGGGATGGTGCCTGGGGAAGACACAGACCTCAGAGGAGTACAGTGCCACAGAGTCCACCCTCCAAAGCATCCGGTTTCTGTAGGACAGGGCTGTCAAACATGTGGCCCAGGGGCCAGATGAGGCCCCCGGAGGGCTTCTATCAGGCCCGCAGTGGAACTGCCTGTCTTCGGCTGCTCCTTCCAGTTCCGCTGCTGCTGCGTCATCGTAGGTTTGCGGCTTACAGAGACACACCTGAACAGCATACTCAAGAATGCAACAGCACAGACATTTTGATGCAATAATTCAGAGCGAGAGGCGTCAGTTATCAGACACGGTTAAATAAACAAAGGTCCCGGTCACACATGCTGGAAAACGCACGCGCGCACGCGGGGGGAAGCGAGCCTATTTGCGCCGCAGTAATTTGACCCGCCACTGCGTGATCAGATGCAGTGGCGGATGTATCGGGGTTGTTTCTTCGCTGCATGTTTCCGGCGTGCTTCAACGAGGGATCAGTGACGCAATCTGAGTGCGCTGGAGCGATCACAGGGGAAACTTCGTCTGCGGCCCGTCGCAACCCATTTGAGACTACATTTCCCCAGGTATTTTTTTAACTCCGCGTCTTCGGTGGAGTGAGACAGGTTGCCGACCGGTGCGGGATGCTTGCCGGATGTTCCCGTGTGATCGCGCCATTAAGATTCGCCTGGCAGTCATGCCTCTCGTGCGGCTACTTCTGCATGCGATCGGGGCCAAAGTATTGCAAGGGTGCTAATGTCCTAAGCATGATTTTATTTTAAGTAAAACGAATACCCTTTGTGGTTGTGTCCTTTATAGAGTTTATATCTCCGCTGTCTGGCATGACATTTCATGACACACGTGGCCCAGCCCAACAGGGTCTCATTTATGTCAGATCCGGCCCTCATAGCAAATGAGTTCGACACCCCTGCCCTCAGAGAACCGATCTCTGCCCTCCGGAGATGAGCTGTAATTCCGGGGGATCCTCAGGTAGCACCTGGAGGTTGGCACCACTCTTATGTGGATTGCGAGATTACCGTAGAGCAAGAAACCTTGCGGGGAAATTAGGTCTGCGCTCAGAGAGAACACACTTCCGAGAAAGCAGCGGTTTCTGTCACGGGCCCTTAAAATCTGCAAAAGCGAAATCGCACGGACAATTAATTCCACCCGGGATGCGCCGTTTGCAGCATTCCGGCTTTTATTTCTCGGCCTCTCTCTGGCACTCGAGTGCGCGGGGGGGGTGGGGGGTGGGGAGATTTACACCATTAAATAAGCATTACAGTTTTGGACTGTAAATCCGACCAGATGTTTTGCGCTACTGTGCAAAAGGCTCACAGTCGGGGAAAGGGGGGACCGCTCCGGGGTGGTCCTTTCAGTGCAGCCGGCTGATGGAAGAAAGAAATAAAACGGTCGGGGGAAATCAGCGCTGATGTTAATATGACCCCTGAGCAGGAAAACGCTAATTGGACAAGACAAGGGCAGACTGTCGGCTTCTCCAGTGAGCCAACAGCCCGGTTGCCAGCGCTGAGTTGGGAAATACCTGGAGATTTTGGGGGTGGAACTTGAGGGAGGGAGGGTTTTTCAGGAGGGGAGAGATCTCAGCAGGGTATTTTCTCCAGGGGAATCGATCTCTGCCGCCTGGAGGTCAGTTGTAATCCCAGGAGGCCTCCAGCCACCACCTGGAGGTTGGCAATCTTACCTGTTCTGTCCCCTCCTGAGTTCAAAATCTCAGATCCCCAGTGTCATAAGCAGGGGTCATTTCCTGCGGGAGCGCACAGGAGCGGAGCTCCGGCAGTAAGGAGCCCAGGGGGCGGGCACAGGCAACAAGCCCCGCCCCCTGCTCCCAGCAGCCCTCAGTCGGGCCACGAGGAGCAAAAAGCAGCCAGGTAAGTTGCAGAGCCCCCCCCCCCGTCCGCCTTCAGGTACAAGCTCT
>NW_015175001.1:1191-1739 GCF_001447785.1 Gekko japonicus | reverse complement strand
TGTTGGGAGAATGACTGTAATTTTTGGGGGGGGGGTCCCCAGGCCCCACCTGGAGGTTGGCAACCCAACATAGGGAGCAGGCAGGGCAGGTTGTTTGTTGCACGCTATAAATGAAGTAAGTACGTAAAGAGATAATCCTTTATGTGCATGCTTCTTTGGACTAATGTGCCCCAAGGAGCTTACAATTTAAGCGCCAAACTACTCTTGACATTGGGGATCCCTGACTGACTGCTCAGATGTGCAATTTAAGCTGAAAAGAATAACTAGGAGAAGTGGGTATTTAGGAGCGTGGACTCTGATCTGGGAGAACTGGGTTTGATGCCCCACGCCTCCACATGCAGCTGCTGGAGTGACCTTGGATCAGCCACAAGTTCTCTCAGAGTTCTTCTCTCATGAGCAGTCCTCAAAAGAGCTCTCTCAGCCCTACCTACCTCACAGGGTGTCTGTTGTGGGGAGAGGAAGGGAAAGGAGTTTGTAAGCTGCTCTGAGAGTACGAGGAGTCCAATCTCCTCCTCCTCCTCCTCTTCCTCCTCCTCCTCCTCCTCCTC
>NW_015175001.1:0-1173 GCF_001447785.1 Gekko japonicus | reverse complement strand
TTCTTCTTCTTCTTCTTCTTCTTCTTCTTCTTCTTCTTCTTCTTCTTCTTCTTCTTCTTCTTCTTCTTCTTCTTCTTCTTCTTCTTCTTCCTGCTCTATCATTTCTCCTTAGCCTCCTCCTCCTCCTCTTCTTCTTCCTGCTCTATCATTTCTCCTTAGCCTCCTCTTCCTCCTCCTCCTCCTCAGGACCACAAAACTGGGGCAGTGGGAGATCAATTCTTTCCCATGCGGTTTTCCTGTAGAAGCCATCCCTCCACCCCACAAAAGGGGAGGGTGCTACCTAGGCTTACCAGCCCCCTGGTGGAGGCGGGGAATGCACCCCCTCTGGTGTTCCTTTCCTACCAGCGCTCGAAGCGATGGCCAAGAAAGAGAGAAAAAAAATAACAATGGCCATGAGGCTAATGATGTGACACCACTTCCGGGAAAACCTGGAAGTGACATCAGTCCGCTCTAGGAATGCCTGGCAACTCTATGGTTTACCATAGAATAAATAGATCCTGAGATCCCTAGAGAGGTGTGATCTCACTTTTATGTTTTCCCAGAAGTGACATCACGCCATCGCTGGTGGATCCCACCCCCACCATGTCCCTGCCTCCATCCCGTGGCTTTCGCTGGTCCGCTCTAGCTTACCTTTCCTCTTACTTTCTCAACGCTGTTCCAAGACGCCCCAGGATTTGACAGTGGGTTGCCTGCTAGGGCATGTGTTGGGTTGCCAACTTTGGATTGGGATATTAATGGAGATTTGGGGGTGGAGCCTGGAAGGGGAGGGGTTTGCTGAAGGGGAAAACCTCAGCAGAATATAGTGACACAGAGTCCACCCTTCAAAGAAGCCCTTTCCTACCAGGGAACTGATCTCTGTCATCTAAAGATCAGTTCCAATCGGTCTCCAGGCCCCACCTGGAGGCTGGCAACCCTAGGTGTGGGTCCAGTGTTTCCAGCTCTTGAGCTAGTAACTTACAGTGGTGTGCATGTAGCCCCAGGAGAATCAGGAAAAGTAATTCTTTTTCAGCTCACCCTGAACATCTGAGGAAAAGGACAGGGTAAGAACTAGAGATGCCAACTCTGACCTGGAAAATTCCTGGAGAGTTGTGGTGGGGGGTTGCCTGTGGAGGGGGGAACTTGGAGAGGCATTTCACTTATATTCTAAAGTATAGAATCATAGAATGTTAGAGT
>NW_015175000.1:22864-67524 GCF_001447785.1 Gekko japonicus | reverse complement strand
TAGGATACATGGAAATTAACCCGATACAAGGATCCAAATGCATGTGCATTGAAATACTGCCGATAGCACTCAAACCCCAAATGGTAAGGATTTTTAAAAAGAAGGGTGTTTACTGGTACTCACTGGCTGGCTAAAGGATGCCCACCTCGCTGTCTTTTAATGTCATTGATTTATGAGCTGTGTTGCCAAGTCCATCTTCCACCCCCAGCGGGGGACTTTGGGGACATTCCCGGAGGGGGCGGGGCATCCTGACGTGATGATGTCATGTTGGGGACGTCCGTGGCCCCCCCCCCCCCCCCCCCCCGGCCCCAACTCTGGGGGGTTTGGCAACCCTACAGGACTCCCATTAGGTTGAGAATATGCATATCCCAAACAATGCCAGTTTCACATTAGGATACATGGAAATTAACCCGATACAAAGATCCAAACTGTTCACAGCAAGAATGTTCCATGAAAAACCATGAGTGTTCGATCATCCCAGTGTTAATGACTCGGTGCATCTCACCAAGTCCGCTTTCTGTCCCCATGCTTGAACATCCTCCGTGTGTTATGGACACTTTCCGATTCACCAGTTCTAGAAGAGAGAGTGGGCACTACACAAGGCTCACCTAATATCATGGGAACGGCAGGGAATAGCAATATTCCAAATGAATAAAAAGGTTTGCCAGTCAATTCAACTAAGTTTGCTCAAATGCTCTAATTTGGCTCTTTGGTTCTAGGTGAAGGGTTGTGGCTTAGTGGCAGGGCATCTGCCTGACATGGTGGAGCTCTCGGGTCCAATCCCCAGCTTCTCCAGTTCAAAGGAGCAGGCGACAGAAGATGTGAAAGGCCTCAGCCTGAGACCCTGGAGAGCCCCTTCCCATCTGAGCAGACGACACAATGAGGCTGCGGTCACACGCACTAAATAACCCACTTTCAGTCCAGTTTCAAATTGGATTTTGCCAGTTCACACAGTAACTATCCAGTTGGAAAGTGCATCGAAAGGGGATTGAAAGGGGATTATTTAGTGCGTGTGACCGCAGCCTGACTTCAATGGACTGATGGTCTAATTCAGTATAAGGCACTAGGCAGCTCCGCGTGTTCATGAGAAGTTGTGAGTTGTTTGTTAGTTGCATTTTGAATGGTCCTTGAGGGGGTCTAGGAAGCATGGCGGAACTTGTATCTCCCTCAAGCTGGAAGAAGCCAACCTGCCTGAGGCCATCGGAGAAATGAGACAGAGGGATTTACCTAAAAGCCACACTTGTACTTACGTTTTCTGGCCCTGTCTGGATTTAAATCTGGCTTATTGCTGGTAGACCTTCCAGCCAACATGGAGATGTTTGTATTTTCCTAAGAATTCTGCCTTGGCCAGCATGCTCCCTTTTAAAATGTCGTGCATGTTTCTGGTTTCTCATTCGTAATAAACACGGTTCTTGGATATATAGCTGTGCAATGCACAAACTGCCTGCCTAGGAAAGACCCTGTCTCTGGTCACCACCTACCTTGATTTGAAAGTGGAGACACTCAGAACAGACCTTCAAAGACGCTGATGTTAGCAGGCGCACAGGTTCACACAGGAGAAGGCAGCCCTTTAAAAGCCTTTTGAGCTTCAGTGGCTGCCCAGGGGAGATATATATAACATTGTAGAAGCAAGGACGTGGCACATATTAAAATGACTATTGGCTCTGAGGAACATGTACAACGTGTCCACTCTTTATTTGGGCACGGTCCATGAAATTCAAATGGACCATCCAGTACACATCAGCTTTTCTTTAAAGTGTTTCCAGGTACCCAATGGAACCATGTTTAAATGGCTACGGTCCAGAGTACCCATAGGACTATCTCCACCTAGGTCCCTGTGCAAATCATAAATTTGCTTGCATTAACCCTTGAAAATTAGACAAGTGAGCCAGCTGCTGCCCTTCCTGTGAAGCAGAGCTCTTGCCATTGTGGTGCATATGTTTAAATGGCTACGGTCCAGAGTACCCATAGGACTATCTCCACCTAGGTCCCTGTGCAAATCATAAATTTGCTTGCATTAACCCTTGAAAATTAGACAAGTGAGCCAGCTGCTGCCCTTCCTGTGAAGCAGAGCTCTTGCCATTGTGGTGCATGTTCTGGTAACATCTAGATTAGATTACTGCAGTGTGCTCTGTGTTGGGCTGCTCTTGAAGACTGCCCAGAAGCTGCAGTTGGCCAGACAATGCATCCTCCTGGACTGAATCGAAACAGAGAACTCCATGATGTGCTTAGGGAGAAAAAGGAAATGTTCAAGAAATGGAGGCAAGGACATACCTCTAAAGAAGAGTACCTGTGGGTTGATAGGCACTGCAGGTCAGCCATCAGAGAGGCCAAAGCTCACAGTGAGCTAAGGCTGGCCAGGGAGGCTCGCTAGAGCAAGATAACCTTCTTCAGATATGTGAGGAGCAAACACAAGATAAAAGAAGTGATGGCCCCATTGCTGGGTGAAAATGGAGAAACTCTGACAGAGGGCAGAGAGAAAGCAGAAAGGCTTAAGGCCTATTTTGTCTCAGGTTTTTTTTCCCCTGAAGAAGAGAACAGGCTCATCTAGAGATGGTAGTAGGCAAGGCACGGGGTTCCAGGCTGCTGGTTGACATGGACAGAGAGGTGGTTGAGAAGCAGGGCTATTTTTGGGCAGGAACGCACAGGAACGGAGTTGAGTTCCGGCTGGCTCCCAAGTTGGCCACGCCCAGCAGAAACTCATTAGCATAATAGGCCACACCCAACAGCAGAAACTCATTAGGATTGGCTACAGTAGGCATGTGTGGCCTAACATGCAAAGGAGTTCCTGCTACAAAAAAACAACAAACAAGGTGAATAGAATAAGAAGCAAAAGGTGGATGTGGCTGGATGACCACACTTCTGGTAACATGAGGGTGCAACCTAATGAGCTGTGCTGTCGGGGTGTGGCCTAATATGCTAATGAGTTTCTGTGCTGGGTGTGGCCTATTATGCTATTGAGTTCCTGCTGAGCTTTTTCTACAAAAAGAGCCCTGTAGAAGTACCTGGCTGCACTGAAAGAGAACAAATCCCCTGGGCTAGATGGGATGCACCCAAGAGTGCTCAAATGACTTTCTAGAGAGCTTGCAAAGCCTTTGTCCATCACCTTCCAGACCTCTTGGAGGATGAGAGATGTGCCACAAGACTGGAAGAGGGCCGGTATTATCCCAATTTTCAAAACAGGGAGGAGAATGACTCAGGAAACTACAGGCCAGTCAGTCTGACCTCTGTCCCAGGGAAAATACCGGAGCAGATTTTAAAGGGTTCCATCTGTGAGCATCTAAAGGACAATTTGGTGATCTGGAGAAGTCAGCACAGATTTGTCCCCAACAGGTCCTGCCAGACCAACCTCACTTCCATCTTTGATCAAGTGATAAGCCTCCTGGATCGAGGGAATGCTGTTGATATTGTTTACCTGGATTTCAGTAAAGCTTTTGACAGGGTCTCCCATGATGTTGTGATGGGTAAACTAGAGGACTGTGGACTGGACTCTAGGATAGCTAGGTGGATAGTTAGCTTGGAGAACGGCACTCAAAGAGTAGCTGTCAATGGCATTTCATTTGAATGGGGGGAGGTGTCCAGTGGGGTGCCACAGGGCTCAGTTCTGGGCCTGGTACTTTTCAATGTTTTTATAAATGATCTGGATGAGGGTGTGGAGGGGCTACTCATTAAATCTGAAGATGACACTCAATTGGGAGGAGCAGCGAACACACCAGAAGATAGAGATAGAATTCAATGAGATCTGAACACACTGGAGAAGTGGACAGATGTGAACAAAGTGCAATTTAACAAGGTTCTACATCTGGGTAACAAGAATTAGGAACATGCCGACTGGATGGGGTAGCAGTTGGTGTAGCTGGTGGCAGGGCCTGCAGAAGGGCGGGGCAGGCTGGGAGATGCCAGCTTGGTGTCCTTTCAGTTATACTGGGGGTGGGGCCAAGCCAGAGGGAGAGGGGAGTCCCAGGAATAGCCTGTAGGGCTCTTTTCGTAGCAGGGACTCCTTTGCATATTAGGCGGCACACCACTAACGTGGCCAATCCTCCAAGAGTTTACAGAGCTCTTCTTACAGGGGCGACTGTAAGCTCTTGGAGGATTGGCTACATTAGGGGTGTGTCGCCTCATATGCAAAGGAGTCCCTGCTACAAAAAGAGCCCTAGGAGGCTCCTGGAGACAGCTGGGGAAGACTGCCTGTGGCTCCAGCCTGCGACCCCAGAGAGAGTGACCGGTGCAGTTGGCTGAGCCCAGGGAGCAGGAGCTGGGGCGGTAACGTCACCCCCCTCCCCACCTGAGACTGAGGCAACTCCTGTCCTTTTCCTCCACCCCTCCCCCTTTTGGCAGCTTCATCCCAGAAGGGGGAATCCCCAAGTGACGCGGCATGCTAAGGCAAGGTGGCATCTGGGGAGACGTTGGCGGGTGCCAAGGAGACCCGTGACAGTGTGTGAACAAGATCTTGGGGTACGTGTGGACCATAACTTAAATATGAGCAGCCAGTGTGGGATGCAGCGACAACAAAAGGGTTAATGCAATCTTGGGGTGCATCAACAGAGGCATAACATCCAAATCACAAGATGTCACAGTCCCGCTGTAGACTGCATCGGTCCGGCCACACCTGGAGTCTTGTGTGCAGTTCTGGAGGCCTCGCTTCAAAAAGGATGTGGACAGAACGGAGCAGGTGCAGAGGAGAGCGATGAGGATGATCGGGGGCCTGGAGACCAAGCCCTATGAGGAAAGGCTGAGGGACTTGGGAATGTTCGATCTGGAGAAGAGGAGGCTGAGGCAGGACAGGATTGCTCTCTTCAAGTATTTGAAGGGCCGTCACTTAGAGGAAGGCAGAGAGCTGTTCCTGTTGGCAGCAGAGGAGAGGACTCACAATAATGGGTTTAAATTAAGGATGGGAAGGTACGGGCTGGATATTAGGAAAAGCCTTTTTACAGTCAGAGTTGTGCAACAGTGGAATCAGCTCTCCCTCACTGGCAGTCTTCAAGCAGTGTCTGGACAAACACTTGTCAGGGATGCTCAAGCTGATCCTGCATCAAGCAGGGGGTTGGGCTAGATGACCTGCATGACCCCTCCCAACTCTGCGATCCTATGAGGCTAATGAAGCTGATTGAGCTTTATGTTGTCCCCTGTGGCTGTGAGCTGAATGGTCCTGGCCCAGGACAGTTCCCACTTATGTTATCAAAGGAGGGCCTTGTTCCAGGGTTTTGGGTTGAGAGACAGGGGAGCAGTCCACTCAGAAAAGGGCAGGGCAGCCTTGATGGGGTATGGTACCATTACGCAATTCCATTCATGGGTTCAGCACATGGGAGAAAAATAGACCGGAACCTCCAATATGGAAACACTGAATTGTGCATTTAGGGTACTGATGCAGCATCAGAAGAAGAAGAACTGGCATGTACACTCTGCTTTTCTCTACCCTAAGGAGTCTCAAAGCAGCTTACAATCACCTTCCCATCCTCTCCCCACAACAGGCACCTTGTGAGGTAGGTGGGGCCGAGAGAGCTCTGAGAGAACTGTGACTGGCCTAAGATCACCCAGCAGGCTTTGTGAGGAGGAGGGGAGGGGAAGCAATCCCAGTTCTCCAGATTAGAGTCCACCACTCTTCACCACCACACCATGCTGGCTCGCTGCTACATGTACAAAACCAGGGCCAATGGCTCTACTCTAACTCTCTCTCCCAGGTGGAAGTGCCAACTCCCATTTGAGAAATTCGTGGAGATCTGGGAGAGGGGAGCCTGGGAAGGGTGAGGTTTTAGCAGCAGAGGAACCTAAGTTTGGTACCAGTTTGGTGCGCGGACTCTAATCTGGGAGAACCGGGTTTGATTCCCCACTCCTCCACTTGCACCTGCTGATGTGACCTTGGGTCAGTCACAAGCTCTGCCACAGCTGTCCTGAAAAAGAGCCGTTTGTGCCAGAGCTCTCTCAGCCCCACCCACCTCACAGGGTGTCTGTTGTGGGGAGGGGAAGGGAAAGGAGTTTGTCAGCCGCTCTGAGGCTCTTTTGGTTAGTGATGGACGGGGTACTAAGTGAGATACAAGGCTATACAGTCCACCTGCCAAAGTAGCTATAGAAACTGGTCTCTTTCACCTCAAGATCAGATATAATTATAGGAGATCTTTAGGCCCCACCTAGGTGGCAAACCTACTTTAACCCACACATGGCTAATGGCTGCCTCGTCCAGACCTCAGTTAACAGTTCTGTCTGCTCTGTTGGACTCAGCACAAAAGAGAGCTTCCTCCTTGCTCCCCTAAGTTTTATCACCTCTTTTCCCCAGGGTTGCCAGCCTCCAGGTGGGGCCTGGGGATCTCCCGCTTTTAAACTGATTCCCCAGCTTGACAGAGATCAGCTCCCCTGGAGAAAATGGCTGCTTTGGAGGGTGGACTCTATGGCATTGGACCATGCTGAGGCCCCTCCCCTCCCCAAGCCCCGTCCTCTCCCGGACCCACCCCCAAAGACTCCCAACCCAGATTTGGCAACCCTGCTTTCCCCCCACCCATTGACCAGGTCAGGCCAGATCAGAGAAGCTTTTCCTGAAGTCTCCAGAATTTTCTTCCTGAACTCTCTCTAGTATTTAGCTCCAAATCTTTGTTCCCTGCTTGAAGGGTGGGGAGAGCTTGACCATCCCATTGTCTAGACCTATTACCATTTGTATGAAGGTGGACTGACATAAGTCTGGAAAGTAATTGAATTGGCTTCCCCCCGTTTCTTCCTGTTCTCTGGCCAGAGGGGGGGGGGACCTTTAAAACTGAGTGAAGGTTTTGCTCATTTCAAACCTCCACAGGGGAAGAAAAATGCATTTCTTCACATATGGCATATTGGCTAACTAGTTTTGAAATACTTGAAAATGGCAGCTGTACCTAGGGTTGCCAAATCCGTCTTCGCTCCCGGCCGGCGTCGGAGGTGTGCACGTCACCCGGAAGTGACGTAGGCCCGCCTTGTATGGCCATGGCCCCGCCCCCAGCGTGCCTACATCACTTGCTAGTGACGCGCACGCTGGGGGCGGGGTTCCCCCGGGCCCCGATTCCGCCGCGTCAGAAATTGGGGCTTCAAAGCAGGGGATTTTCCGCCCCCCGCCCACATTGGGCAGCCCTAGCTGTACCCATGTGGAGATGAACTGTACATGTGAGGCTTCCAGCTAGTGAACCAGAAGCCAACACATGGTACACATATGAGAGATTTGTCACACAGAACTGATGAACACGTAGATGTTGGGAGGAAGGTTTCCAGGACTCCTGCCGATAACCACTGTTGGTAAGCACCGCTCAGAGCAGAGAAACATAAAAATGCCATGAGCCTCTGTGCTAGTACATAATTTTACCATAGATTTACCACAGAGTTTCCAGCAATTCCCAGAGCTACCTAAGGTTGCCACACATCTCCAGTGCAGTTGGGGGTCCCTCACCACCAGGCCCCACTGCCATTGCTGATCAGCTGGCCAGTGAGGACTTACCAGGAGAATGAGAAAGGCCCGGGCCACATCACCGGCATTGGACAGGAGGTAACATCATCACGCCAGTGATGTCTAGGCAAAGCTCTGGTATTTGGACAAAAACATTATGGTAAAGCTATTTTTACCATAGAGTTTCTGCCCAAATAACAGAGCGTCACAGTGACGGTGCAGCATGATGACCTCACTTCCTGTGTGACATCGGCGACATGACTAGGCCTTCCTCTTTCTCCAGGTACATTTCCCCCCACATCCTCCACTGGTTGCCAGGAGGGACCAGGCAATCCTAGAGCTACCCATTGTTGCTTCCAGGTTGTACCCAGAAGCGACATAGTGATGTCAGTGATGTCAGCAATGTCACTCACTCCCATGTCCCCAGCCCTCCTGCTGATTGCCAGACAAAGTCGCCGACCCCAGCTGGGGGAGAGTGGGGACAGTCCCCCGTCTACTGCCACATCTTTACTCTTCTATTTGGGAAGACAGTGTGGAAAGGGCTGTGGGTATTTTGGCACTGATGAGGGTCTTCTGGCTTGCATCCAGACTTCATTTTCACTCACGGGGGATCACCTGTGGATCACCCCTTTAAATGGTTGGGAATGCCAGAGGGTGTTTTTTTTTTAATCATGACGTGACCACACCACTCACGGCTGAGCGATCTTGGCTGCTGCCTCGTTCTCTCTCTCCAACCTGTGCAGACGTTTCTGAACGAGGGAGGACAACACGCAGGATGATGCTTAAAGAAGGAAGGTATTTATTTTGCACAAGCCAGGAAAGCATACAGAATCACACATGGAGAAGAACGAGCCACACCTTGCATAGGATAACCCCCCCACACACTGTCCATGCAAAAAATAATAATGTAAATAAGGCCCTGGGCCTCAATGGGGGCTGTCACCAAATTATCAGTGTATTTTTTTCTTTTTCTTTGAACCACCGTGTCTAGGCTGGACATGGAGACCGATGTCAGCTGTGTGTATGGGAGAACAAGTATCGCAGGCGGCCTTATGTGAGTTGCAGGACGGTTGATCGTGCCAGCAGGGGTGAAGGATGTGAAAGTGTCACGCAGATGCTGGCTGAACATCTCAGAGTAGGAAGTGCGAGTGAGGAAATCAGATCAGGCATCCTTGCAGTGAGAGGCAGGAGAGGCGAAGGGGGTGAGCAGAGGCCCAAGGGATTCCAGGTAGAATTTTTATGCCTTCCAGTTTGGCTAAAACAGCACAGAATTAGGGATAACGGGAGACCAAAGAATCTGGGTCGCCAGCTCCCCTATATCTGGTGGGGACTCCATTTTCACATTCAATTTGAATTTGGTCCTTATACTGCTCATTCTTGTAATGAGAATAGACACCATTAATGTTGGGACTCCTCTCAGCTGCCCTGCACAGAGTATAAGAAAAGGGTTTCCGTGACAGAATAAAGTGGTACGAAAAATTATACGTCCCACCCTTGCTTGTACAGATGTGTTGAATATCTTCGATTGGAGCGTGAACGAATGAATGCACCATTTTGTGGTTCAGTCCTTTCGCCTTCATGATCTTGCTGCAGTAGTCGCCTTCGTAAGAGGCTGGAGGACCACAGCAATCAACTGAATCTTTTTTGAAGGACTCCAGGTCAGCTTCTGCCCACCCGGTCATCCAGGTAAATAACACCAAAAGCAATGCCACTGGACAGGCCTCCTTGAAAGCCATTGCTTGCAAGTTCTGTCAGCGTCTGGCTCTGTGCAGTAGAGAAATTAAGCTGAATTAAGATGAAGGTGCTCCTTATTCGAATAAATACTTTTTATTACCCTTTACTGCCTGGGTGATTGTCTTCACTGTCTGGTTTATTGGCTAGCCACATAAGTAAAAGAACCTGAAGCGCCTTTAGCGTATTGGCAACACTAGGCTTTTCTTCATTTTGACTCCTCTCGATTAACACACACTCCAGCTGATTTCGCACTAGAGCTGCCTCGATATCGCGCCGCCATTTGCCCCGATACTATTGGTCAATTTCACACCCGAAGCCGCGGGGCTGCATTTGACCCGTGGCTTCGCCCGATTTCCTCTGCAGTTTGGTGATCCTCAAAAAACAGCATCACGAAACTACGGGGGAAATCGGGCGAAGCCGCAAGTCAAAATGCAGCCCCGAAGATTCAGGTGTGAAATTGACCAATAATATCGGGGCAAAAGGCGGAGCAACATCGACGCAGCTCTAGTGCGAAATCAGCCTCCATCTCAGCCTTTTTCTGCTTTGCCAGTCGCCGCTTTCTCTTCCATCCACTGATGCTGCTTTCACCCAACCTAGTCCTGCTGGGATTGCCAGTATACAGCATTCAGTGCTTTGTTTTCTATGAGATACCTCATTACAGTTAAGTGGGTTCAATTCCCTCCAGATCAAGAGTTTGCCAACTGCAATTCCTCACTGTGAATTTCCTGCATCCTGCAGGGAGTTGGGACTAGATGACCCTGGAGGTCCCTTCCAACTCTATGATTTTATGATTCTGTGAAAGGTGTCTTGCAAGGAAGCCGCATCAACCAGCGGGAGACTGCAAATCACTCTCATGGGGCACTCAGAGGAGCTCCCTAGTTGAAGGTGCAGAGTCGCAGGGACTGCAATTGTTGGCAGAGGCGTGGGCTAAGAGGGCCCTGCCTTAAGGACAGGGACAATACATCCAAAGGATTATATCTGCATTTGAATTACTCTGGCAAGGAAGCAGGGCGGGGAGGAAAGTCTGCGGCAAAACAGCATCCAAAAAACCTGGGGAAATGCAGAGAGAAACTGAACTGAAAGCTAAGCCATGCAGAATAAAAAATAAATAAATTGGCAGAAATGCAGCGTAAACCTCAGAGCCAATGCAGAATTAAAAATATTCAGTGAATCGAAAACAGGAGGCAATGCAGAGAGAAAAATATACCATGAGGCAGAACAGCTGTAAGTGCAGGGAATAGTCCAGGGCAGAAAGGGTCTTGGACAGAGACAGATAAGGGGAGAAACTACAGAGGATTATGAATTTATGTATGGGGCAGGGATAGCGGATAGAGAGAGCCTTTTCTCCTTCTTCCACCAACTTAGAACTCAGGGGACCTAATGAAGTTGTTTGTATATCATTTCAGTCATACAAGGGTACAGCAAATTAACAATGATGAACTATAAACCAAGGGTGATTGCTGTAAAAAGTTCACGCATACATAGAACAAAGGAAAAATTTCCTGAAGCTGTAATAATTTTCTTCTTTATTCCATAGGTGAATTTAGGTGAAATTGACGAACATCTCGAGTTTTGCAAGTTCGTTTCTGAATCTTTGTCAAATTTCGGTGTCAAAATGTTTTTTTCTCATGTAACAATCCCATTTGCATCTGTATAGACCTCGTTATCGTGCTGGCTATGAATAGCTCTACTAATCACAATTCATATCTTCTTTGAAGATATGAATTGTGATTAGTAGAGCTATTCATAGCCAGCACGATAACGAGGTCTATACAGATGCAAATGGGATTGTTACATGAGAAAAAAACATTTTGACACCGAAATTTGACAAAGATTCAGAAACGAACTTGCAAAACTCGAGATGTTCGTCAATTTCACCTAAATTCACCTATGGAATAAGAAGAAAATTATTACAGCTTCAGGAAATTTTTCCTTTGTTCTATGTATGTATATCATTTCAGGACAGAACAAGAAAACACCGCTTTTCCAAAACGTAATTAAACTTTGGAATTCACTGCCAGTGAATATAGTCGGGGCCACCGACACAGATAGCTTTAAAGGGGGCTAAGATTCATGGAAGAGCTCCGGCAATGGCAAATAAACATGGTGACAAAGGGAATCTCCATCCAGAGAGGCAGCAAACCACCAAATACTAGGGCTAGAACTATTTGCTGACTTTACATTCATTTAGATGGAAGAACACCTATAGAATGAGGTTACATGTCTCCATCATGAACAAAGGAAAATAAGGCATTTTTGAGACATTGCTGTACAATAAGACAGTTTGGAGGCATTACTGGCTGAGACGTTCCTGTGACTGTGCCTCTTTGGGAGTCCCCATTTGCAGTCCTGATAAAGGCATCGAAAACTCATTGAACAATCTGGAGGATGAGTTGACCGCAGCCCATTTCTTGTTGTATGTCTCATGTCTTAAGGACTGGATCTACTTGCTGATTGCAACATACTTTATCCTGTTTATCTTTATGGACTTGCTTTATGGACATTTGAAGATCATGTTCTTCAGTCCTCTGAAATTGCGAACTTAGCATCTGTGCAGTATTTCTTTTGGGAGTGTCCACTAGTAAATGTTAGATATTGCTTTAAATCCCCAGCCTATTTATTGCAGTCCATGTATTTCATGTACTGAATACTGGTGTGTTTGAGAAATATTTGGAGCCTTATGTGATGTTAAGTCATGCCGGATTTAGTATAAGGCAGCTTTGTGTGTTCATGAGAAGCTGTGTGTTAGTTGTGTTTTGAAAGGTCCCTGAGGACCATGGCTGAACTTCCTGCATCTCCCTCAAGCTGGAAGAAGCCAAGCTGGCTGAGGCCATGGGAGAAACGATCAAAGACAGAGGAATCTTCCTGAAAGCCATACTCGTACTTAATTTTTCGGGGGCCCGTCTGGATTTATATCTGGCTTATTGGTGGTAGACTTTCCAGCCAACATGGAGGTGTTTGTATTAGCCTCTAAATTCTGCCTTGGCCAGCATTTCTACTTTTTAAAATGTCATGCCCATTTCTGATTTCCCATTCGTGATCAATATGCTTCTTGGATCTATAGCTGTGCAGTGCACAAACTGCCTGCCTAGGAAAGACCCTGTCTCTGGTCACCACCTACCTTGTTTTGAAAGTGGAGACACTCAGAACAGACCTTCAAAGACGCTGATGTTAGCAGGCGCACAGGTTCACACAGGTTCACCCAGGGGAAGGCAGCCCTTTAAAAGCCTTTTGAGCTTCAGTGGCTGCCCAGGGGAGATATATATAACATTGTAGAAGCAAGGACATGGCACATATTAAAATGACTATTGGCTCTGAGGAACATGTACCACATGTCCTCTCTTTATTGGGGCACGGTCTGTGAATTCAAATGGACCATTCAGTACACATCAGCTTCTTGTTAAAACTTTTTCAGGGACCCGATGGATGCATGTTTAAATGGCTGCGGTCCAGAGTACCTGAAGGACTGCTTCCACCTATGTCCCTTTGCAAATTGTAAATTTGCTTGCATGACTACTTGTAAATTGGACCAGTGTGGCAGTTGCAGAGCTTTGTGTGAAGCAAAGATCTTGCCCTTGTGGCGCATGCTCGGGGAACATCTAGATTAGATTACTGCAATGCGCTTTATGTAAGGCTGCTGCTGATTGTCCAGAAGCTGTAGTTGGTGCAGAACGCTGCGGCCACACTGTTGACTGGAGTGGTTCATAGAGGTCAGTTTTGTTCCAGCTATACAGGCTTCCAATATGCTTTCGGGGTCAATTCAAGGTTTCCTGTATGGCCTGGAGCCAACATACCTTAAGCAGGGCAGTAGCCTGCAGTGGGGCTTTGGAGTCTGAACCCCCTATCGAATACCCTAAAGCCACCCACCCACTGCTGCCTCATTCCGTTATGATCAGGGTGTTGCGGGGAGGGCGGGGTATAATTTTAATAAAATTTTATATATTTATATATATATATATAAAATTTTATTAAAATTATACCCCGCCCTCCCCGCAACACCCTGATCATAACGGAATGAGGCAGCAGTGGGTGGGTTTAGGATTGTTAGGATATATAGGTTTAGGATTGTCAGGCACAAATGACGGTACAGTCTGATACAGGAGAGCTGCCAATTGTCTCTCCCCACATTTTTGCTCGCAGCATAGGTGTCAACCCCCAGGTGGGCAAACAATGATGAAAACAACCAGGGGTCATTTCCTGCAGGAGCGCACAGGAGCAGAGCTCCGGCAGTAAAGAGCCCAGGGGGTGGGCACATGCAACAAGCCCCACCCCCTGCTCCCAGCAGCCCTCAGTTGGAGCAAGAAGCAGCCAGGGAAGTTGCAGAGTTCCCCCCAGCCCCCCGGTCCAAAACAACCCAGTGGCACCTTTAAGACCAAGTTTTATTCAGGCACAAGTTCTCCCTCCTCTGCACGTTCCCCCCCCCCCAATAGCTAGCAATCCAAAACAGTCCAGTGGAGCCTGAGCGGTGGGTGTTGCCTTCTGACACACTTCCGGTGATGGCAGGGGGTGCGGCTTATGCTAATGAGTTATGCTAATGAGTTGTGCTAATGAGTTGTGCTAATGAGCTCCTGCACCTCTTTTTCTACGAAATGACCCCTGATGCCAACTTGAGTGGAGAAGCCCCAAGATACTGGTATTTCACATCATGTTCAGTTGGGCACTAAGAGCGGACCATTCTCTTCAAAGTCCCACGCAAACCCAACACAATGTCCCTCAAGAAATATTGCTTTCAAAGGGCCTTCTAATTTGGCTGCAAAAAAAGGAGGAGGATGCCACACACACACACACACACCAAGTTTGGCAGAGAATGGCTTGGTCAGACAATTGTGCACCACTTCAGAGTAATTTGATCCTTTCAGGGGAGGGTGGTTTATAAATAGAACAAACAAACAAACAAACAAATAGTATTCAAACTGTATTATGCTAGATTCCCAAAAGGATGGTTACATTGTTCTATGGATACTGAAATTGTGCAAAATGATCAACTTTCATCACTGCACAGGAGATACTGGTACAATTGGAATATACAAAAGAAATCTATCTAACAGCACAGTTCAGTATTTTAATTGTTTCTCCTTCTTGGTGGTGGTGGAAAATGCTGTCAAGTTTCAGCCAATTTATGGTTACTCCTTAGAAGCAGACTCCCCTGCGACCATTCTACAGCCTAAGGACTACCTTGGATAGACACTGCATCCGCTAATGTTCTTTCTTAAAGAGAAATATACCAGCCTCCATTCTATCAACCCAGAGCTAGCTGAGATGGAGCAGGGTCAGATTTCACGCACGAAGGATCAAACCAAGGTGTCCCAGCTCGAAGGGACAGAAACCTTGCTTGCCTCTTGTCCTTTCTGCCAGAAGTCAGTGGCCATAGGGGGTTTAAATGACCATTTTCAGACTTCCCTCTCGATCGCTTCCTTCCCCCCTTTGTGAAGGCTTGTCAAGGAGAAATAATTACAGTGATTGGCGTAATTGCAAGAGGAGATGATTCCCTCTGTGGAAATTGAACTCTGTGCTAACATTAATAAGAAAACTTGTATTTGTTTTTTTTGAACTGACTCCTAGAGATGAGAGAATGTGTCCGTTTCCCTTTTCTTTCTACCATATTGCTATTCTTCCCTTCCTCCAAGGAGCTTGGGTGGAGCAAGTATATTTTGTACATTTTGTATATTCCAATTCCATATTTTGTATATATTTGGTATATTCCAATTCTTCACCCAAAGAGTGATTAACACTTGGAATTCACTGCCACAGGAAGTGGTGGCAGCTACAAGCATGGGCGGCTTCAAAAGGGAATTAGATAAGCATATGGAGCAGAGGTCCATCAGTGGCTATTAGCCACAAGGTATAGATAGGGGCTCTGGGGCAAGTGATGCTCTGTCATCTTGGTGCTTGGGGGGGGGGGTCAACAGTGGGATGGCTTCTAATGTCCTGGCCCCACTGGTGGACCTCCTGATGGCACCTGGTATTTCTGGCCACTGTGGGATACAGAGTGTTGGACTGGATGGGCCTTTGGCCTGATCCAACATTGGCATCTCTTATGTTCTTAAGTATGAGACTCCCTTCCTCCAGTTTATCTCCACAAAACCCTGAGTTAGCAAGGAATAATAGGTGACTGGAAATTTGAAACGGGACTTCCCACTTCCAGTCCAACACTGCTACTGACAATGAGTCTTCCCTATCATTTGTATTACATTAAGCATTGCCAGCATTCAGGTTGGGGCTGGAGTTCTTCCAGTCTTACAGCTGATCTCCAAATTAGAGTGATCTGGTCACCTGGAGGAAATGAGGACTTCAGGGAGTGGATTTTGTGGCATTGCATCTCCTTTCCAAATTCTGCCCTCACTAGGCACTGCCCCCAAATCTCCAGAAATTTCCCAGGCCAGTGTGTGTGTGTCTGTGTGTGTGTCTGTGTGTGTGTGTTGGGAGCTCTTTTATTTTATTCAAACACGCATCGGGACATGAACTAACCTGCACAAGGTCCGCAGGTGAAGCAGGTTAACTAATTTTTGGAAACATTGACAGATAAGAAATTGCTGCAAGGTTCACAAATTACAGTAAATAGACAAAAATAAACAATAATAATAAACAACGTTGTCCGAATGTAAGACTTGTTAGCCTGTGTGCTGTTGAAGCTGTATTGGATTAAGACCTGTTAGCCTGTGTGCTGTTGAAGCTGTATTGGAGATTGATACCATTATTGAATATAATAAGACAACCAGAGATTTGAATTTGGGTTGATAAAGAGTTCCATCGAAACGAACAACCACTCGAGATGTTCGTCTTCTTTTTTTTTTTTAATTGAATTTTTATTTATAACAGTAGAGAGTCGGTTACAATCATAACAAAATGAAAACATAAATTTTTCAACAGTAGATACAAGATAATCAAAACGTAACCTAGTGTTTAACAATTACAGAATTTGTGATTGGTTGAGAGGTTTATCCTTGTTGATGTCATCTTCTGTGGGTGACATCCTGTGTTTTGAAACATCAAAGAATTAAACATCACAAAGCATCACTGTTACCAAGTTTATTATTGTCTATTTACTGTAATTTGTGAACCTTGCAGCAATTTCTTATCTGTCTATGTTTGTTGTATGAATTGCTGGTCCCCTTATTATTTACTAACTAATTTTTGGAGGCTGAGATCCTACTGGCTTCACACAGTTGTTCTGTCAATTTTATTAAAGTCCTCCCTGGAGAGCGAATCTGCTTGAGTGGGGCAGCAGACGGTAGCACACCCACAGCCACCAGGCTCCAAACCCAGTGGTGAACAATGACTGTTGATTTACGCATAAGGAAATCAGATCAGACATCCTTGCAGTGAGAGGCAGGAGAGTCGAAGGGGGTGAGCAGAGGCCCAAGGAGGGCCAGGTAGAATTTTTTACTCTGAAAACACCATCCAGTTTGGCTGAAACAGTACAGATGTAGGAAGAACCACAGATCTAAGAGCCCATTTACCAAACTAAATTAAATGGTTCCCCAATGTCCCATGGGGAATCCACTTGAACACTCAATTTGGTGTTCCCATACCTTTCCCCATCCCTACCAACCCATACCCTTCATTATGAAAAACTCAATAAAATTTTTAAAACTAATTTGCTGTTCCCCAGTGTCCTATGGGGATTCCATCTGAACATTGAATTTTCATGGTCTGATTATAGTTTAGAACAGCGTAATCAGAAAAGACACCATTAGTGGGAACCATGTCAACTGCATAACAAAAAGTAAAAAAAAGGGGTTGTGGTGACGGTTGGACGGTAAATGGTAGATCCGGTCCAAAACCTTGTGCACAGATATCCATAATATCTCTAATTGGCGCATGAATGAATACGTTTGTCTCAAGGTGGTTCAGTCCTCTTGCCTTCATGGTATTGGTGCAGTAGTCACCTTCATAAGAGGGTGCAGGCTCACAATAATCAATTGATATTTCTATGAATCTATTTTTTTCTTCTTCTTTTTCTCCTCCTCCTCCTCCTTCTCTTCCGAAGGGTTCCGTGTCATCTTCTGCCCACACGGTCATCCAGGTAAACAACACCAAAAGCAGCACCACTGAACGGACCTCCTTTAAAGCCATTGCTTCCACGTTCTGTTGGTGCCAGGTTCTATGCAGTAGAGGAAGGAAGAAGAGGCCAGGGGAGGAAAAGGAAGGATCAACCAAGTGTGCCTATCACCCTCAGCAAAATCACTGGTTCATTTGTCATACCTGAAATCCTGTTATTCTTCCCAGGGGCTTTAAGCGGGACTGTCCTCTTTAACTATCAAAATGATCCAGCAAAGCGGGCTTTTGTGAGAAATACAGAGTTGATCAAGGCCAATTTGAACCCAGGTCTTCCCAGCCACAAAAATCAAAAGTGCATCCATGAAACCCCAGAGAGTCTTGAGCTGTTTAAAGGCTTGACTCTCCCCCGTGACAAAGAGACATCTCTTGTGTTCCATGGTAACTAGGCTCAGAATAGGACCCCCGTCCCGGCCCTCTCACAACACATGACCAGATGTCCCATGAATTTGGAGTTAAAGAGAAGGGCTTTCGAGTCACAGTTTGCTTCAAGCTGTCCTCCACAACCAAGCCGCTGGAGTTGGACGTGAGACATTACCACGGCTTCAAACTGGACAGACTGAACTCACCCCATTCTCCACTTTTTCCTCCTCATTGTCTGTATCCTGCTTTGCCCTGGGAGGTCTTCTCCCCAAGATGCCTTCCTTACATCCACCTGGCCTTGAGCCATGATCCCTTTCTCCACTCAGGTGCGCGCTCTCTCTCTCTCTCTCTCCCTTTAGGGATAGGAGCAATGCTCGCTGTAAGCAGTGGAGTCTTTTGAGCAAAAATTCTCCTTTGTGAGCTACTGGCATTAAAGTTGTCAGCAAGCAATTTGGCTGCTGCATAAATTAGTTTGCTCTGGAGCCATCTCTCCTGAGATGAGACAAAAATGTGTGAGCTGGAGGCTAAGAAAATGGCGAGCTTGCTCACACTAACTCAGCTTAGAGGGAACACTGGTTAGGAGTACACCTTTATCACTTTATTTCTCACTTGAAGCCCTGAACTGGATGGCCCAGGCTAGCCTGATCACATAAGATTTTAGAAGTTAAACATGGTCAGCCCTGGTTAGTACTTGGATGGGAGGCTACCATGGAAGTCTACAGTCTTTCCATATGTCTACTCCAAAATAGAAGCAAATATCAGAGTCCAAACTGAAGTGTAAGTCATCAAATTTTCTGAGCCATAAAAAGCCGACGCGTAATCCGGATGCCTGATGCTGCGTTTCGAATAATTCTTATTCAAGCATGGCTGTAATGGGACCCAATCTCAAAAGCTGGCATATACTAAGCCAGAATGGTCAGTCAAGGAGGATTAAGGGTCCTTCTGACCATTCTGGTTTAGTATATGTCAGCTTTTGAGATTGTGTCTGTGACGACCTCTTAACTGGGGAGGTCTGGTTTCCCTTTAAAGTGTTCTTTATGTTTTGTTTTACTCTGTATATCCGGCTGCCACCAAGAAATTTAAGGCTTTGCAAACCTTTATAATATAATATCTATTACTGGGTAGGTATATCGAGGGTTTAGGCTTTCATGAGGGTCTATGTGTTTCCTGGGAAGAATTTCTTTCAGATCTGGTATCTTAAATAAAAGTAGATTTATTGATATTTCACACACTTTTCTCTCCCACTGTCAGAGATCTGGCATGTAACTTTGTAACTTTAACTCAAGTTCATGTAAGTTCACTACCGTCTGTCACTCAGACTTTATATTTCACTCTTTAACTTTACTTTCTTGTTTCCTTATACTTTCAACTTTTCTTCATACTCAAAACTTAACTCTTGTATCACACACCATACTGTCTCTCTCAGACTTCAGAACCAAAACTGCTTAACTGCTTTTACTTAACAACTGACTTCATCAACTGTCAAACCTTCTAACTGTCACTCCTGATAGACATACATATCATCCACACAGCATCACTTCCAAAACCCCTCATCACTTCCAAAACCCCTCCCCCTCTCTGTCACTCACCAATCACACCACTTGCCTGTTTCCACTACTCTAGACTATCATACAGCCATGCAACCAAACTTTTAAAGTCACACACACACAGTTAAACATGAAATCATTACAGGGTCCCATTACAGCCATGCTTGAATAAGAATTATTCGAAACGCGGCATCAGGCATCCGGATTACGCGTCGGCTTTTTATGGCTCAGAAAATTTGATGACTTACACTTCAATTTGGACTCTGATATTTGCTTCTATTTTGGAGTAGACACATGGAAAGACTGTAGACTGTGCTTCTATTATGCTTTATTATTGCACCTTGGCCAATTGATTTATATTATACTTGATGTTATGCTTATATGATTATTATATACTTGCTATTTTGCTTGTGCGTTTATTTTCAGTCAGTGGTGTGTTCTTTGCTGTTCCTTGTAGTGTACACTGGCTTCCCTCCTAGCATTGTTACACAGAGGCAAGGAAGGACAACCCCCCTCTGAACGTCTCTTGCCTTGAACTCCAAGGGGTCACCTAATGACTGGCTGGAATTTATTATTTTTCTAATAATGCCACACACATGGGGGAGGGAGGTGTAAATTCAAGCTCCGATGGCTCCTCAAGCTCCAGATATAGATCACCAAAGAGTGTTTGTACAAGTAATCTCTCTCAATTAAACTGGTATATCCAGCACCTCTTGGGAAGCTCTTCCAACACCACTTTTCTCCCTTCAGCTCTGACAATCTCATCTAAACAGTCAGGGAACCACACAGTACCACTTTAAATGCATGCTCATCTTTACATCATGCATTTATCCTCAGACACTGCACCCTGTATCCATGAGAACAAATGTTTCCCCTGAAGTTTACTACTAGGAATGGGCGCAAACCAGGAAAATGTGATTTGTTTCAGTTCGTGGTTCATGGCATGCCCAGTTTGTGAGCCACAAACCATCACAAACTTTTAGGTGTGAAATAAACCAGTTGGGTTTGTGAGGTGTGTGACATGGTAGAATGCTCCCCCCCCATGTGCTAGAGACACCAAACTTGCAGGGGGTCTCAGGCTGACTCTTCTCTACCTGTCCTCCAAATTTTGGATGGGATTTATGGGGACTGAGTTATGCCCCCTCCAAATAAGATTCCCCCAGAAAGAGGCATGGGGGGGGGAAATGTCAAGCACAGGTTCAAAAGTGTGTAGAATGGACCCCCTGCAAGCTGTTTCCAAGGCTGGAGAATTCCACTTTCCCGTTGCTTTGAAGTTTGGTAAACTTTTTGATTGAGCAGAGATTGTCTGTCTGGAAATATATCCATTCACCGACCACCATGAACTGCTTGAAAGTTTGTGGATAGTTTGTGCCAGTTGACCTGCCACGAATGTCAGTTCACAAACTGGCCAAAATTCCTCATGCATTTTAGTTTGTGAGCCGGTTCATGCCCTTCCCTATTTAGTACATCCCATGCATCAGTGGAGCCCAATTGGTGGCCATGGATCTTTGCTTTAAAATAATAAGTGGAGAAGAGAGAAGAGATTGGATTTATACCCTGCCCTTCACTTGGAGTCTCAGAGTGGCTGACAAACTCCTTTCCCTTCCCCTCCCCACAACAGACAATCTGTGAGGTAGGTGGGGCTGAGAGAGTTCTTTCCAGAACTGTCCTTGAGAGAACAGCTCTGACAGAACTATGGCTTGCCCCAAGGTCATCCAGCAGCTGCAAGTGGAGGAGTGGGGAATCAAACCCAGTTCTCCCAGATTACAGTCCATGTACTTAACCACTATACCAAAATTTGCAAACGACACAGTTTAGGAGACAGAATAATCCAAGGACGCAGTGGCATAGTGAGAGGAGCTGCAGTTAATTGAAATCTGGAACTCAGGACTTCCTGGAAGCCTCATCTACTGTCCTGAAAGCCCTTCTCTTTGGCACAGCTGGTCAGAGGATGGGCAGCAGTTAAATATAATGAGGAAAAGGATCCTGGACAGAGGAATAATGGACGGAAATGAAAAACCACCCCCCTGTAGAATCCTTGGAGCTGCTGCTACCGTTCCTAGCACAACTGTTTTCAGTTCTCATCTCCCATCCCTTTTTCTCCCAGATGGTATTTTGGAGGCAGATTCCACTCAGGACATCAAGAGGCTTCTGTCTTACCTGGATGTGATGTAGATGTCTCTCTAAGGAGCCTGTCCACTTCAAGTGTCCTTTAGATGTGTTTCCCTCTGAATCTCCTTCAGCCCCAAAGGCCTTATATAGAGATGCCCAGTCTGGGTAGGACATTAACTTATGCAACATGAACAGGAATTTGTGCAAGAAATGCCCGAGGGCAAAACGTCCCAGCAGGTGATAGAAATTAGTCAAACTCAAGGTTGTTCCTGGAAACCTGTAGGAAAAAATTGCAGTGTCCCTGAACTCTCAGAAACGACTGGCCCTTGCTGTGGTCCTTCTAGGGTCCTCCCTACATTCCTTTCTAAAGGGGGCAATGGGGGCACTTCCCCACTGAGATCCACACGTGAGGCAGACCAAACTGACTCCGCCATGCAGTAACATTCACTGTTAAACACAGCATAGGCATAATCTTTGTGGGGGCGGCGGGGCATCAGCCCCCGCCGAAATTTTCAGGAAGGTGCTCAGCCTCCCCCGGGAGCCACCCTTGCTCCTAGCAAAGCAATGCCTCTGGCCCAGCCCCCGCCCCCCCCCCCCCGGGAAAATGGAAAGTCAGATCTGTTTCCTTCTTAGGGAGTAAAAACTGGTCAGGTTCAACATCACCCCCCCGGACAAGCGTCATTTCAGTACCTTGGCTTCGGCCAGGGGTCTTTGTCTTCTTTCTACTTGCTGAATCACTACTAAACTATGAGCTGATCACTATATGTGTCTGAACCCAGTATATTTCAGCTTCCCATTCCATGACACAGTGATAGTTCATCATTTGAAGATAACTTCTTAATGAAAGGGGGTTGGGAGTTCACTGAACTGCAACATCCCCTTTGTCAAGCCCAGTTCTAAGGCTACTCTAACCAGGAGTTTTAAAAAAACAGGCAAACAACAACATAACTTTCTGTGTATGAATGCAGTGGGCACGTTTTCCCCTCTCCTTCCTTAAATTGGTCTGTTTACCCAGGAGACAAAAGAAGCTAGAAGTCAGGCATCTACTGAGGGAATGATGTGAGTGTCAGTGTTGGACAAGAGCCAAAGCAATCCTGGAATATGTTGTGAAACTGGTCACTATCATTTATGAATGACACTTGGTGAAGTCATCTTGATTGGGTACAGAACATGTTTTTCAGAGCCCTTTATGAGAAATTCTTTACACGAGTTCTCTGAAGACAACTGAAGATCCAAGTACTGGGAACAGAATGCACAAGGCAGAGGTCCTGCCAGTAAATTGCCTTTCAAAAAACATACTCACCGATTACTTGAAGTCAGTTTCTAGGTTAAGAAGGCCAGTCCTGAGGTTTCTTTTGTGCTGGCTTTCTACATATTTTGTGTAAAACCAGAACTCTGAAAAATGAACTTAATTTTTACCTCTCACCCAGTCCACTGAAATGACATCTGTGTGTTTTGAGGCACCTTGGCCTAGCAGGACTTTTTTACTATGTTGGTGGGAGACTGAAGCCATGGCAGCTGCTCTCCAAGGCCTCAGGCAGAGGTACTTCCCATCCTCTCTTACCGGATCCTTTTAACTAGAGGTGCTGGGGGTTGAAACTCAGACCTTCTGTATGCAAAGCATATACTCCGGTGCTCAGCCATGGCCCCAACTATGGTGCAGAAGCCCCAAGACACTGGTATTTCACATAGCTTTGGGTTGGGCACTAAGAGCACACTATTCCCTTCAATGTCCCATGCCAACACAATCCAATGTGCCTCAAGAAGCATTGCTTTCAAAGGGCCTTCTAATTCTAACTTAGGTGTTGCAGAGACTGCCTTGGTTGGACAACTGTGCACCACTTCAGAGTAATTTAGTCGATCTCTATTATGCCAGATACCCAAAAGGATGATTACACTGTTCTATGGGTACTGAAATTGTGCAAACTGAATCCTGCATTGGATCAACTTTCATCATTACACCGGAGAAATTCATATAAATGGAATATACAAAAGAAATATATCTAACAGCACAGTTTGATATTTTAATTGTTTCTCCTTGTTGGAAAATGCTGTCAAGTTTCAGCCAATTTATGGTTACTCCTTATTATCATTTCCCTGTTGTTCAGTTCAGGCCTCAGGATGATAATGTAGCATTTGGGAGAAAAGATACAGGCCAATATTCCACCACTGGAAACCAAGATGGAGAAGACCTCCACAGCCACCATGTACTTCCCCTTGGTGCTCACATAGGTTGGAACAAAAGACAACCAAACGCTGCAAAACATCAACATACTGAAGGTGATGAACTTGGATTCGTTAAAACTGTCTGGCAGTTTCCTTGCAAGGAAAGCCACACTCAAGCTTATAAAGGACAGGAGTCCTATATAGCCAAGAACAACACAGAACATAATGGCAGACCCTTCATTGCATCCTGCAACTATTTCTTCTGTAAGAGACTGTGTGCCGAAACTGGGGAATGGAGGGGAGGTTCCCAGCCACAGCAAACAAAAGCCTGCTTGAACGAGGGAGCAGGAAAAGACAATGGAGTTGGCCAGTCTTTTCCCCACCCACTTCCTCATGCTGGACCCTGGTTTGGTGGCCATGAAAGCCACCACCACAGTGATGGTCTTGGCCAACAAGCAGGAAACAGCCACCGAGAAGATGACGCTGAAAGCAGACTGCCGGAGTAAGCAGGTCATCTTTGTCGGCTGTCCAAGGAAGAGGAAAGAGCAGAGGAAGCAGAGCAGGAGGGAGAGGAGAAGAGTGTAGGTGATCTCTCGGTTGTTGGCTTTGACAATGGGGGTGTCTTTGTACTTAATGAATGTCCTTAGTACCAAGACTGTGATCAGGGAAAGGAACCCAGCAGCTGAGGCTAAACTGATCCCTAGAGGCTCTTCATAAGACAGAAAATGTAGCATCCTGGGAATGCAGTGATCTCGGTTCTTGCCTGGATATTTCTCTTCTGGGCATTCGATACAGCTGTCCATATCTGGGGGAAGGGAGGGAGGGGGAAAGGAGGGAAGAAGAGGGGCCCTGTGAGTTCCAGTTCATGTGACAGAGCACCAGCTGTAACACCCACCTTCAATGTAGGTGGCTTGACTTATGATGACTTCTCTCCACTCTGGCATTATGTGTGGATCATATGAGACTGGAAATGTCTTTAATATGTTCTCAGAGCTGTTGCAGAAGAGCTAAGGCTTTGGCGATTTGCTATGGTGTACAAGATCCAGATTTAGTTCTTCTTTCTATACAAATTACCAGATGAAGGAAAGGTCCAGCAACAAATGTGCTGTTGACATGGCGATGCTGCACGGCCGGAGCCAATTGGACAGAGGCCAGCGCAGGAAAGTCGTCGCACAGTGGCAGACTATGGGAGCCTCCCCAGAAGGAGCTGCTGCGAAGCCCGCCGAGACAAGATTCCACCATAAGGAAGTGGCAGAAGGAAAAAGAACAAACACGGCAGCAGGGTGCCTGGTAGGCACTCACCTCCCTAGATATACACTGTATGTGGCACTAGTTAGGAATGCAAAATGCTTGTAAACTGCTCAGAGCCTCCAGGTTTGAGCGGTATAGAAATTGAAAGTATAAATAAAAAAATTAAAAAAAATAAAGATAATCCAAATTTTATCTGCTTTTCTATTTCATACCCCAGTAGGGTTATCACTAGGCAGGACCACACTGTATGAAACAAAGTCCCTCTTTTCATATTGCAGTGCCACAAATATTAAGATTGATCTCATCAAAAGCATTGGAGTCCAATAGCTTTGGAGGGCTAATTTGGAGGGCTAATTCTTATGGTATCCATTTTAGGTGGAGATCCTACTGTAAGTTGCTTTTAACCAATATGGGAAACTCACTAATGACCTTTTGTCTGTAAATGAATGTAGGCTCCTGGCTAAAGCAGACCTCCACAGGTAATATCTCCTGTTCCAAGAGACACTGCTATTGAGTTACACAAAGTGATAATGGGTCAAAATTATTTTTCCCAGTGCAGTGTGTCCCATTATATTTGCACACACATACTTAAATTCTTCATTTCCCATCATACGACCCACAGCTGTATGTGTGAATGGAAAACCTTCAGGAAAAGAACTTAGTATTCATCCTCTTCCCCAGAGTTCTCATTCAAGCCAAAAATTGTCCTAAACTTTCTGCATCAATGATACAAACCTCTGGTTTTCCAAATATTTTTTTTATACACTACAATACATGAGATTTAGCTAAATGATTCTCCGAATTAGCACTATGTGCAGGAAAACTTGCTGTATGATAGCACTCACCCTTCTGCATTGAAATCTTCCCGTTTGGACATCGACCACAACTGTAGCAGCAAAATTTCTCGCCTTCCTTCTTTTGCTTTTGAGACCCAGGAGGACAGGGGTCATTACATAAGGAAAGGGGATGTACCTATCCCAAAACAGGAAAAAAATCCAAGATGGGTTTCAATTTATTGATCCTGCATAAAAACAGAAATGAATATCTGAAATGGAACGATGGAGAATATTATGGGATGAATGTGAATTTTTTATTCCGCTCACAGTGACATCTTCCTCCAATGGACAGAAACTGCCTCCAGCGCAAAGAGCTCTGTGGAGCCTCCTTGCATCAGCAGAATGTCCAATTGTCAGGAGAAGAGATTTTTAAAAATCCAGTCCTAGGCCTACAACAATCTGCTAGCAGCGTGATGGCGAAACCTTTAGAGACCGCGTGCCCAAACTGTGACCCAAAACCCACTTATTTATTGCAAAGTGCCAACACGGCAATTTAACCTGAACGCTGAGGTTTTACTTTAGAAAAAACAACTCATACATTAACTTAAGATGATCCAAACAAAGTAAGGAAAGCAATCCCAAATGCTTTCATTTACTTAAAATTATTTGGCAGAGAATTCCACACTTTAATGATGGTCTGGGCCTGGCTGGGGTGATGGCACGCGTGCCCACAGAGAGGGCTCTGAGTGCCACCTCTGGCACCCGTGCCATAGGTTCACCACCACTGTTCTAGCACTTTCCTGATCCTTACTGTACAGTGACGACACTTTTGTTGGGGGAGGACAGATCTGATGAGTCGCGTTCTTTTTTCCTCACATTCAAAGCTCATCATGTAATCGTCATATCTAGTTTTGAAGACCTGTCCTTTTGCAGATAGCAGACCCCCCCACAAGTTGGCCAGTTAGTGAGAGGACAAAAGATTCTACATACTGGGCATGACCTCCACATATGCAGAAAAAGATAGTATTTGACCAGGTGGCCCGAAGTTCAAAGACCCTCTCTCTACCACAAAAAAGTGTGGTTGTGTTGACACCCACTTAGACTTCTGGGGCACCCAACTGGTGTTCTGGTACAAGGAATCACTTTAAGAGTTTCCAACCCCCAACCCCCCATCATTACGTAGAGTACCCCATGAGAATAGATTCAAATCCTCACCTGGTTAAAACGTCTTTGCCACACGATTAAATGTTCATGAATGATGAATTTTTTTCCTTTGGAATCCACCCTTCCAACCTTCACTCTCAGGAAAGAGTTGTTTGGGAATACCACTGTATTTATTATGTCATATCCAGCTTCTATTTCCCAATTATCATTGAAAGAGACGTGTCCTCCAGCTGAGTTATTAAATGAAATGCCTTGAAGAAGGTGGTGTAGCTTTTTGAAAGAGAAAGGAGAAACCAAGTATTGGAATTGTGTAGCGGTGTGCGCTGAGGGAAAATGTGTTATAATTTTGGATGGGAGCTTCGAGAGGGGGGGGATTTCTTAATGATAGCTCATTTCCAGGTAGGACAGAACTCATTTGGGATGCGAATCCATGTAGTTCCAGAGTTCAGGATGATTATTTTCAAGAGGGGATGTATATGTGTGTTTGGCAGGCATTTATAAAGAGAATGAAACTAAATGAGCACAGCACACAGCCCTCCCTGTAATCTAAAGAAATCCTAATTTTCAAGCAGGAGGCTTCCTGGTGGAATTATAGCCGCCCCCCCACCTAGGCTGGGCCGGCCCTTGCTGAATCTGCATCTGCAGTGTAATGCAGTTTCAGTCTGCTGTGGTGCCGTTGGATATGGTTCCCCCTTTGACTCCCATTTTGGCTTGGGATAAAAGCTAGCCGTCTGCATCAGACCTCACCATTTTTCAGCTACGCTGCCACTGCAGGTGGTGGGGGGATGGAAGCTGCGGGTTGAATGTTCTAAGGGGCTGGAATGTTTCCTTTCATTTTTCACACTGCATCTTATCTTGTAGTTTTGGCTGAGTGACCTTGGTGCCTTTCTCTGCTTGCTTTGCTGGGAACTTTAGCCCATTAGTTTTAGACATGCTTTGATGGGTTGTTCATTGGCTCGTCTCCATCAGGGGACCCCCTTTGAATCGTGCTTCTAACCCACCAGGAAAAAAATATAATAACATAAAAATGTTCCCTGGTTGCTTTTTCAGCTGGGAGGGGGGAGAATTCGGCTCCAGTTGTCTGCTTATTGCTCACAGTGGTTCGAGGGCAGGGAGAAGCAATTGGACCAGCTTAAAACCAAATCCAGGACTTCCGGTTTATGGCGACACGCAGGCAGACGCATCTCCCGGACATCCCAGGGATGCAAACTGCACACCAGCGTGTAGGAGGGGGTGCGATTGGTCACAACCCCCCCAGAGCCTTGATAAAAGGCTCCTAGCCAGGGGGCTTTTGAGGGGCGACCTCTTCGATGGCGTGATGCCGGAGAATTGAGGTGCTTCTCCGCCCCGAAGATCCTGCCGCTAAGTGACCGTATGGTACGAGTGCTGCTGACCGGGACAAGCGTTGGAGATTGGGCGGAGAAACCGATGCCAAGCGAGGCCGGTTGGCCAACAATGAACTGTGAGTTCACTCTTAAACTGATTTGGGATGCATTCAGAGCAGATAGTTATACATGTCCAATTGATGGGTAAAACTTCTGACCAATAGACCATACGCGTTTCGGCCCCTTACAGCCTTCCTCAGTGATCAATGTTCCTATTGTGTAATACCACACATCCAGAAATAATGAAGTATTTCTAATCCATATTTCTCCTTTCCAGGACTCAAGCTCAAGTCACAGTTTTAGAGAGCCAGGTGTTGCTTTCTCATACACTTTGCAGTTGCTAAATGTTTGTCTAATGGGCCCTGGATAGTAACTGCACTAATTCTCCAAATTATTCTGGCAACGAATATCCCATGTGTCTGGATGTGTGTCACTTCCATCAAAGGTAGTAGCCGCCAGGAAGACCAATGCAGATTAGACCCCTGTGGCATGAGAGCTGAGCCTGGCACATCTGAGTGCCCCGACAGGGTGAGGGAGCTGGCGTCCAACCTGCCTGATGCAAAGGGAGTCTGCACCCGGCCTGATCAAATGCTGCGTGAAGCAAGGTGGAACCACTGGCCCAGCCCAATGCCATACAAGATGAGGTGGGGGAAGCAGCACTTGGCCCACCCAAGCACCACACGAGGTGTAGGAGGCAGCAGCTCTCCTGAACCCTACAGAGGTGAAGAGAAGGAGGAGGCACCTGGCATGGCCTGCCCGAGCCCCTGCATGAGGGAGGTGGTGCCACCTGGATCACCCAATTCGCTCCCAATGTGAGGTGAGGGAGGCCGTGAAGCCTGGCTTGGCCCACCCAATCCCTTCACAAGGCAAGACAGGCAGCGGAGGCTGGCTCAGCGAACCTGATCACCATAGGGGATAAAGGGAGGTTGTGTCCTGCCTGCCCAAGCCTCATGTCATGCAAAGAAAGAGGTGCCTGGCCAATTGGTTATGCAGGCTAATGTGTACAACACCTTTTTAAAATGGAAGGGGAAGGCGGACCCTGCCTTTCTTTGTCCTATTCTGTTCAAGGAAGCAAAATAATCCCACACCGAGGACATTACCTGCCAAGCCTGGAGATTTTGCAGGTCATCGTTTTTAAACCACATGTTTTTCTTCTGATTGGGGGAAGAGATAGCATGCAAAACATGTGCCACGGCATAGACAGCATTACAGATCCCATAACTGTGGCCAGTCATGCGCATTTCAAAAACAGTCGGAGGAAGGCTCTCCAGCCTCGCCTCCCCAGTGCATGTCTCATCAACTTTCACTGGCTCTGTAGGATTTGGAAATGAGCAGTCAAAGGCTTGCTCCCAGAAGTCCTTGGGGAAACCATTTTCTTGTGACCAGTGATGTTTCCTGATCCGCAGATATTCCTGGAACCCTGGGAACTCGTTGAACTGCATTTGGAAGGAAATTGCCCCTTGGAAGATTTGGAAATCTAAATTCCTTGCCATACTTGTCGCCGCTAAATCAATCTGGCCCATCATAATCCACACCTTTCTGAAGGACTCCTTCTCAATATATTCCGGCTCTTCTAATAACAGGGAAAAGTTTATCATATTAATGGTCAAAAGTTCTCCATAGAGGATGAATGTATTGGCCTTGCTGCTGCTGATGAAGTGTGGGTAGATTTCTCCCATTAAACCATTAAGATCACCCGGCTTTTCAAAATTGCTTTGCTGTGGGATTCTTCCTATGAATGACAAACAGATTCCCTTTTGGGTGAGCAAGGGCTCCATGACCTTTATGAAATGGTCTCCAGTGTCATCATCCAAAACAAAGAGTCCAACCCACGTCCATCCAAAATGAAGAAGCAGATGAATCAGAGCCTTATACTGATGAGATTCATTTAGGAGCATGCGGTAAAAGGAAGGGAAGTCTTTTGTCTCCCTCTTCTCTGGGGCAAAGGACCCATAGGTGAGCTGAAAGGAAAGGAAAAGTTTTCTAGAAACACAGGAAGAGGCAGAAATGTGCATGTACGGATTTTCACATTTGGCCAGAGTTATAAGTCCAGGATGCTTGGATGGGTAAAAATTCTCAAGTTTCAGGAATATGTCTAAAAATGTCTTCTTGCTACCTCATATTTCCAATTTCCCTTGTGTTATTCCACTCTCTATTTGTCCTTTTTCTTTAGTGCCCCAGATTACTTTGTCTTTATTACTGCCTTAAAAACCAAAAAAAGAAGCTGACATTGAGATATGGTTCCTTGATCCCACAGGACTGTAAATTTAAATTATGGATGTGTTTTATTGTTGTACGCTGCCCTGAGTCCTGTTCTATGTGGGAGAGTGGTTTACAAATTTTAGATAGATAGATAGATAGATAGATAGATAGATAGATAGATAGATAGATAGATAATAAATAATAATACTCTGTTGAAAAGTAATTAAATAGAAGACTGCAGTGCTAGTAAATATAGTGATGTTGTATATCACTTTAAAGGGGATTAGACAGATTCATGAATTATATGTCCTTCAACCACAACTGGCCACCCAGAAGCTCAAATCATTCCACTAAGATCACTGTGGAAAGACAATGTGAACTCTTCATCTCCGGTGATTACACATTAAAAGAAATGGCCTCACTCGCAGACCTCCCTGCCCATCGCTATTAATTTGGTGTCAAACATATTGAATGTGAAGTGCTACGATAGGGTGTCTTCATAAGTCTTTTCCACCATGCATAATTCTTCCCACATCCATTTTATTCTCACAACAGTCCAGTGAGGTAAGTTTGGCTGAGAGAGTGTTTGACCCAAGGTCACCCAATGAGTAACATAGCTGAATGGGGAAATGAACCCAATTCTCCACCATCTTACTTTATCATCTAATCCAGGGGTGTGGAACTCATTTGTTATGAGGGCCAGATCTGAAATAAATGAGACCTTGTTGGGCCAGGACATGTGTCCTAAAATGTAATGCCAGGTGATGGAGATATAAACTTTATAAAGGACATAAACACAAAGATTTAATTTTTTTACTTAAAACAAAAAACATGCTTAAAACATTAGCTCTGTAAGCTGCAAAGCTACTTTTGATTTATTGACATTCACCACGGAAATCTCATGCACAGAGTTCTGAGTCTAGGACCCAGGTTAAATAATGAAATGGTGGAGTGATTAGGAGAGTCTGGTGAAACAAGGTATGATGCAGCAGCAGCAGAACTGGAAGCAGGAGATGGCCAGTTCCACTGTTGGCCTGATAGAAGCCCTCTGGGGGCCTGATCCGGCCCCTGGGCCACATGTTTGACACCCCAGATGTAATCACTACACCCAATGGGCTCTTGTAGAACATTTTATGCAGGATGTAAACCAGTAGGGATGAGATATTGGACAGCATCTTATTATTCATAGAAAGGATACGTGTGTGTGTGTTTATGCAGATCATAATTGCTGTGGACATTTGCATCTCCAGCTGAAGGGTCTCAGGTTAAATGTATGTGGTATAGTTTCCCAGAAATGATGCCTTAAAAACAAACACAAACTTTTTATTTTTCACTGGAGCAGGCTAACACAGATACCCCTCCGGAATCTATCCTGTCTCTCTGATACATGTCAACATGCATACATCCTACCTGTGGGACTTTGTAAAGACCTAAGATGTCTGCCATTCGGTCTGAGATATCACCCTTCAGTCCCCCGATTACACCCGTCAGGTTGTTCTGGAGGTCACATTTGTAGCCGGGGACAAATCCGTGCGCTCTAAAGAGCAAGTCCAGAGTGGTCCGATAGGTCATCTTTGCATCATAGTAGCTGTCATAGATGTGGAAACCAAGCGTAAGGTTGGGCAAGATCTTTGGATTCTGATTTACCTCCTGGACGGCAGATACTAAAGCTAGGACATGTTGGTAGAGCTTGGTCACCATTCTGTAAACAGAATTAAATACTCTTTAACAGGAGAATCCAATCACACACCAAATGATTTTTATCATATTTTTGGACCGTTCTTACACCTACTTAGTGATTAAGCAGTTAATAAACATCTTTTTCTTCTGCCACTAAATGACACTAAAGATACATGAAAATACTAAGCACTGAGTGTTATTCACAGAATGTTGGCAAATTGTTTTTCGAACAAGGGATCACAGCCTTTACTTATCATGACCATCCCCTATTTTATGATAGCTACTTTTGATAAATCACAGGGCGATTTCTCACTAAAGCTGCCTCACAGCGCAGCCCCGTTTGCCCTGACACAAACATGTTAATTTCACAACCGGGGCTGCGGGGCTGCATTTGACCCGCGGCTTCGCCCAATTCCCTCCGCAGTTTTGTGATCCTCAAAAACCAGGATCACGAAACTGCGGAGGAAATTGGGCGAAGCTGCGGGTCAAATGCAGCCCCGCAGCCTCGGGTGTGAAATTAACATATTTGTGTCGGGGCAAACAGCGGCTGCGCCGTGAGGCAACTCTAGTGAGAAATCGCCCACAGTCTGCACTTTGCCCTTTTCTGCCTTCGTTTTCCTTATTTTAACCAATCTATATGAAATGCTTCTCCCAGGACACAGGATTGAAAGCGCTTACAAAGGCATACCTTGTTTATGCCAAAAATACCCCAGGGGGAAAAAATCAGCTATGGAACACAAAAGCCAAAAACAAGGAAACAAAACAGAAAATGGTGCTAATCTGCAGGTCAAATCAAGAAGCAGCCTCTCCTTTCCCAGTCCCAAATATTGATATTATCTTTAGGCCAAAGCAGACTGGCAGCTCCACAGGTGAGCAGAAGAGCCACAATCTGCAATCCAAGGTGGTCAGCCAACTCAGTGAATACTGCAAACTGAACATCTTCCTTTATTATTGCAATGAATGTTGTCAGCTTCTTAACTGGCAGTATATTGAGAGGGGACTCCATTTGACAACCAATAAGGCTGTATCGGGAGGCCTCTGTAAACAGAAGCCATCCACAATGATGCTTGCAGGGAGAAGGGGAACATGGACCCATGGATTATTTTTATTACTGATTGATTAATTGCCTTTGCTGAAGTATTTCTAATCCATATTTCTCCTGTCCAGGACTCAAGCTCAAGTCACATAGAAAAATTAGAAATACACAATATCAGTTTACAACAACAGCAATAACTGTTGGAAATGTATGTGTTTACAAGGTCTGATTCAGTCATTATGGGGTTAACTTGTATTCCTAGTTTGCTATTGTTTAGACTGACCTGGAGGGGATACCTGGCACTGAGCCAATGGGGAATTAGCCCAGGAAAAGTAACTTCTACTTTGATGCAGATTGGTCATTTGTTTCAGGTGACTTCCTTTCTAGGGGTCAAGAAGAAGGAGACAAATCTCCATTACGTGTGTGCTTGTCTTGTCTGTAGGAAGCTTAGAAATGTAGCTCTTAGTATCATGTTAATTTGTAGCAATCCCGTGAACCCTTTTCCCTTAGTAATAAAGGTTTTTTAAAGGCAAAGAACTCTCTTCTTTCCAATAGAGCAAGATCCATCAAATAGTCTGAGTATTAAACAGTTATTGACTATTTTACAACAATAACAACCCCCTACAAAAAATGAGGAGCTGCGGTGGCTCAAGTGGTTAAGACGCTGAACTGCAGGCTGTGGAAGGTCAGTAGTTCAGCAGTTCGAGACCTGGGTGCCGCATGGCAGGAGTTCCAGCTCTTGCCAACCTAGCCGTTCGAAAGCAAGAAATTGCAAGGAGATAAATAGGGACCACTTCGGTGGGAAGGTCACAGCATTCCGTGCGCCTTGGTGTTTAGTCATGCCGGCCACATGACCACGGAAACGTCTTCGGACAGCGCTGGCTCTTCGGCTTTGAAACGGAGATGAGCACCGCAACCCTAGAGTCGGATTCAACTGGCTTTCGAGCAAGGGAGACCTTTACCTTTACCTTTACAAAAAACGAACAGCTGACCCAAAACCTGTACCATTATTATAGTCAAAGATATCATCTAATCAGGAATTAAAAGGTCCTCCTAAAAAAACGAACCCTGACTGTTGTGTGGTTGTTATTTTAAAACCTCCCACCAATAAAGCATATTCCCTCCTGGCATTTAGGCCTCTTCAAAGTAGATGCAGCCACAGAGAAGATCTGTGTATATGCCGAGGCTGATTTTACATATGCACATTAGGGGATGCAAAGGATACCCTGACTGGATGAGGAAAACTACATTTATATAAATTGAACACATTTATGAAATGACCTCCACCCCCACCCCCCAATGATTCCAAGTAGTAGTGCCCAAGACTGAGAAAATGAGGGTCTGGTCACACGGACGTTTAGTGTGGGACTCGCAGCCAATCTCTCCCACATTAAAGTTTCCTGTCTATATAGGCAATCCTGCCTCCCGCCCCGAAGCCGGCAGAGTCCTGCAGTTTTTGCTCTTTTATCCGCGTTTTTTTGACCCCTGTTGGAACTGGTGTTTTCCCTCTATCTTGCGGTTTATATTCGCTTCTTTGGTATCTGGACATCGATCCGCCGTGATAGCGCTTCCCCCCCTTTTTTTCTTTGTTTCCGGTTAAAGTCATGCACATGCTCAAACGGGCGCTCATTTTTATTTTGTTTTTTGGGGTTGTTTGTGTGTATGTACGCCCCAGCGCCCGAGCGACCAAGCGCCTGTTTAACCACATTGTTTATTGATAGACGAGCGCATGCGCAGTTTTTTTTTTAAAAAAAACAAAACCCGCGATCGCGGGCACGGCGCGGCTGTGTGAACATTTACTCGCGCAAGTAAAGCGGGATGCAGAGGGACCGTCTGAACCCCATCAAAGCGACATGGATGTCCCGGATGTAATTACTGCGGGAAAACTCACGCGGCAAGGGGTCCGTGTGACCATGACCTGACAAAGAGAAAAGATAAGGGGAACCAAACATAGAAGGTATCATTACTTTGGAATATTCTCTCTCTCTTATCAACTACAGTTAGAGTTTAAGTCCTAGTAAAATTCACATTCATGTGGAGTGAAAGAAAGGACTTACAGTGGAACTTCAAATAAACGCTTTGAAGGGGGTTCTTCAAAAGGAAGTACGGGATGAGTCGAAACTAGCTGAGAAAGGATCCCACCAATGAGGAAGTCCCCTGCCTGGTACCATTCATGTGGAACAGGGACAGGATCCTTTAGGAAGCATTGCAAAGCAATTACATACCGCATCATGGGAATCAACAGAAATACTGTCAACAAAAACTTTACCATTCTTGCAGAAAGCATCTCCTTTGATGCAGACTCTCCTGTGACCATTCTACAGCCTAAGGACTACCTTGGGTAGACACTGCATGATCCGCTACTGTTCTTTCTTAAAGGGAACTGTACCAGCTTCCATTCCATCAACACTTGCAAAGGCATGCCTGGAGTGCTCGCTGAGATGGAGCAGGGTCAGATTTCAAGGGCAAATGACCAAACCAAGGTGTCCTAGCTTTAAGGGACAGAAACCTTGCTTGCCTCTTGTCCCTCCTGCCAGAAGTCAGTGGCCATAGGGGGTTTAAATGACCATTTTCAGACTTCCCTCTCGATCGCTTCCTTCCCTCTTTGTGGTTTGTCAAGAAGAAATTACAGTGATTGGCATAATTGCAAGAGGAGATGATTCCCTCTGCAGAAATTGAACTCTGTGCTAACATTAATATGAAAACTTTGTCTTGTTGTTTTTAACCGACTCCTAGAGATGAGCTGATGTGTCCATTTCCTCTTTTTTTTTCCCTACCACACTTTTATTTTTCCCTTCCTCCAAGGAGCTTGGCGGGGAGCAAGTATGGGTCTCCCCTCCACCGGTTTATCTTCCCAGCAGCCCTGAGTTCGAGAGGAATAATGGGTGACTGGGAATTTGAACCACGAATTCCCAGTTCCGGCCTAATGCTACTGCTGCTGCTGATTCTTTCATGTCCTTTGTATGGGCTCCTGTTAGCGTTGCCAACCTTCAGGTTGGGGCTGGAGTTCTTCCAGTATCGCAGCTGATCTCCAAATTAGAGTGATCTGGTCACCTGGAGGAAATGGTGGCTCCAGGGAGAAATGCTCCCTCTAAGCCGATGAGTCTTGTGACCAAAAATCCTACTTTGTGAGCTACTGGCATTAATTTTGTGAGCCAGAGATTTGGCTACTGCATAAATTAGTTTGCTTTGGAGCCATCCTTCCTGAGCTAAGACAGAAATGTGTGAGCTGGAGGCTAAAAAAACTGTGAGCTAGCTCACACTAACTCCTCTTCACGGGAACACTGCCAGGGAGTGGATTCTGTGGTATCAGATCTCCTTTCCAAAATTGGCCCTTGGCAGGCACTGCCCCCATATCTCTCAGAAATTGCCCAGGCTAGAGTTGGCAACCCTACCTCTTGTGGTACCATTTTATAATGCTGATATGTTATATGATGGGGTAGAGGGTATATGATGGATGGAAGGTGTCATGGTATAGCCTGCTCTCATCAGATCAGGTAAGTAGGGTCAGCCCTGGTGAGCACTTGGATGGGAGACCACCAAGGAAGAATGTTCATTGATTTTTGAGGATGCTTATGTACTTTTGAACTATTTGCTTGTCCCTTCACGGCTAACCAATGGACAGCCAGCATAATGTAGTGTTTAAGAGCGGTGGCCTCTAATTTGGAGTCTCCAGATTGGAGAACTGGCTTGATTCCCCACTCTTCCTCCCCAGGAAGGAGGAAGACAGGCTCCTTAGCATAGGAAGTTACAGATCTAGATCTCTATAAAGTCACCATTACCTTGAAGTTACCTTGAAGTTTTCTCCAGCTCTTCAGGACAGCACATGATTAAATGGCTGCCTCTCCAGACCTCAGTTAAGAGTTCTGTCTGCTCTGATGAACTCAGCACAAAAAAGATCTCTTCCTTGCTGCAAGGAGGAGGAGAGGAGGAGATTGGATTTATACCCTGCCTTTCACTACCTGAAGGAGTCTTAGGTCCCTGCCACACAGGGGGAAAGGAACGGGCGAAAGTGCGTCTTTATAAAGTCGCACCAAAAGAAACACGCGGCGGCGGGATCACATTGATCCCCTGAGCCGTGGCGCATTCCCTCAGATGCCGGGGAAAGTGACAGTGGGGAATGGGAGACTGCCGAACTGCGCATGTCTGAGCATGCGCAGTTCAGCCAGGAGCCGGGGATGCGCCAGCAGAAGGACGCGCCGGCGATCCTATGGCTGGCCTTGATGCGGCCACGCTGGAAGAACCACCTCGGTAGGTGGCGTATTTTCGCTGTGCCTTTTCGGGGGTTGGGGACGGATTGGGGACGGTTGTGCACTGCTTCCCAGATGTTGCGGTGAGATCGCGCCCGTTTGCTGCACCCCCAATCCGTCCCTCTCCCGGGCCAAACCTTTACATGTGACCGGGGCCTTAGAGTGGCCAACAATCCATTTCCCTTCCCGCAACAGATACCCTGTGAGGTAGGTGGGGCTGAGAGAGCTCATTTGAGAACTGCTCTTGAAAGAACTTATAACTGACCCAAGGTCACACCAGCAGCTGCATGTAGAGGAGTGGGGAATCAAACCCGGTTCTCACAGATTAAAGTTTGCACTCTTAATCACTACACCAAACTGGAGTTTTTATCATATCTGTTTCTCCACTCACTGACCAGATCAGATTAGGTCAAAAAACAACATTTTCCTGAAGTTTCCAGAAACTTCTTTCCTGAAGTCTCTCTAGTATTTAATTCCTCCAGATCTCAGTTCCCTGCTTGGGGCGGGGGGGAACTTGACCATCCCATTGTCTAGAAGTATTAATATTTGTATGAAGGTGTGATGAGGTAAGTCTGGAAAGCAACTGAATTGACTTCTCCTCTTCCTGCCTGTTCTTTGCCCCGGGTGGGGGGATTAAAACACAAAGTAAAGGTTTTGCTCATTTCAACCTCCAAGAAAAAAAATCATTTCTTCACAAAGGCAATGGGTTAAACTTCCCTCTCTCCTTCCTTTGTTGGCCTGCTTACCTAGCTACCACAGCAGCCAACAACTAGGGACTCTGGAGTTCTCGGTGTGGGCGGGGTCATTATCTGATTATAGCTAAAGAGATCCCGGAATATATTGTGGGACTGGTCACTTTTTAAAATTAGACAGTAGGAGGAGGAAGTATTGTGATGGGGTAATGATAATGTTTTTGAGAGCCCTGGATGGGAAATGTGTTAAATGACTTCCCAAAACACAACAGATGATCCAGGTACCAGGAACAGAACGTGCATAGCAGATGTCCTGCAGCTGAAATCCTTTTACAAAAACATATCCATCAATCACCTGAAGACAGTATCTAGCCTGAGAAGTCCAACTCTGAGCTCCCTTTTGCATTGACTTTGTGACACACCAGAACTCTGAACCATCCACTTAGTTTTTCAGCCTGCCCCACACAAGTTGAAATCCACCTTCGATCTTTGAAGTACCTGGGACTAGGAGGGTGGAAGGGGTGGCATCAAGGATTTTTGAGGAAAGAGGAAATACAAATCCATTTTACACCTTTGCTTGCAAAATCATGTGCTGCTATGCCTCCGAACTGTGGCCATTACAGAAGATTTTCCACAAGCAGACAAAATCCATTTGAATACCTTGTAATGGGAGGGATCACATGGGCATAGACCCTGGGAGGGATGCTGCCTGGGCATAGACCCTGGCTAAGGTGGAGACAGACAAAATGTATTAGGTGTACATGTGTTTGGGAAAACTGCACATTTTCAATGTCTGCCTGGACACATCCCAGCCCTATGGGAAGAGTCAGAAAAACTGGTGGGTAAATTTGAGCCTAGTATCCAAGCAAATATATTAAATAAGGCTGTAGTTGTAGATGTAGAAGTGGTTAAGACGCTGAACTGCAGGCTGTGGAAGTTCAGTAGTTCAGCAGTTCGAGACCCGAGTGTGCCGCATGGCGGAGTGAGCTCCCGTCTCTAGTTCCAGCTCCTGCCGACCTAGCAGTTCAAAAGCAAGAAATTGCAAGGAGATAAATAGGGACCACTTCGGTGGGAAGGTAACAGCGTTCAGTGCGCCTCGGTGTTTAGTCATGCCAGCCACATGACCACGGAAACGTCTTCGGACAGCGCTGGCTCTTCGGCTTTGAAATGGAGATGAGCACTGCAACCCTAGAGTCGGATTCGACTGGCTTTCGAGCAAGGGAAACCTTTACCTTTTACCTTTATACAAGCAAATATATTAAATAAGGTTGTAGGGCATGTTTGCTCCTTACAGAGTGTGCAAGTTGAACAATGGCTTAATTTACGATTTCAGATCTTTGGGGAGAACAGGCTAATTTGTCATTGTGCAATCCTAACCAAAGTTACACTCTTCTAAATCCATTGAAGTAGCAGGGCTTAGAAGGGCAGAACTCTGTTTAGGATGGCACGGCAAGTTGCCCGACTCTTTCCTCTAACAGTTTAGAAGACTGAATTATGGAAAGTTTCCCTTTTTCTATATGAAGCCCATGGGACACAAGAGAATTAGCCAGCACACGGCTATGATCCAGAGGAGAGCATTAAAGGGAACAGCACTATCCTTGGGGAAAATCTCCACAGTCTTATTGCCTTACTGAATCTTCAAGCGTTTGATGATAACCACTGGGAGACATGCTGCCACTATTGAATTAATCACAATAGAGGTGGCTTTGAACAAACCAGATTGCACTGACCATAGACATTTCTTGGAGAAGCATGTTGAGGCTGGTTAGGGATGACGGCTTTGTGGTAGACTGCATAGGGCCCTGACATCTCAAGTCAGAGAACAAAAGCACTAAGGCATCGATGGGCATCTACCGGAGGTCTTGGAGGTTCACTACGAGCCAAGGGAGACCAGAAGCAGTATTTTCTACCAGGATTTTTTAGAAGCAGAGTGGTTGAGGAGTGTGCTAAAGGGAGGTAGGGTCCAGAGCTTAGGGACAGAGGATAGGATTTTCATGTTTGAGGTCTCCCGAATTTCATGTTAGAAGAAGTATATTAGCAAGGCATAAGTGGATGTCCACCTGAGACCTTGGAGAGCCTCTGCCAGCCAAGAGTTAGCAAGGCATAAGTGGATGTCCGCCTGAGACCTTGGAGAGCATCTGCCAGCCAAGAGACACAGTCCTTCCAAAAAGGACCTTCTACCTGTGTCAGCACTGTGTCAGATCCTGACTTCTACCTGTGTCAGATCCTGCTCATGTACTAAGCCGCTTCAACCCTAACTTTGCACTCGATGTTTTGCCTTGGAAAAGATGTTGACTTCCATCCATCTTCCCCTAATGGAGTTTCTGACTGGGCAAGAGTAGCAATCTAAAGAGGATCCGATCCAAGCAGAATTAAGAACCATTGCCACTTTTTTTTGGGGGGGGGGCAGGGAGTGCACCTGTGTACAACCTAAATAATTCTAGTAGTTCTAGTGTCACGTTTTTCCCTATTTTACTGCCAGGGAATCTCACTGCTTTCTGCTATTCTGCTGGAGAGACAAGACACATGGCATCAGGCTTCTGAGATCTACCACAGGCACCATTTTCAGAAGAACGGAGAGAATCTCTCCACCAGTAACATTTCTGCCATGGATGCTGGAAGTGCCCTGGCCACTGACACCGCATCAGCAGAGCTTGTAATTTTCCATTAGAAACTGAAGCAATACTCTCTTCGTTTTTGTACACCTTGACATACACCTGTGGGAAAAAACACTGTTTATTGCTTGCAGAGATACACCTGTGAGAGTCATGAAGGTAAGCTTATATTTATAGTTTGGAATTCAGATTGTGGAGAAAGTGTCGCATCTTGTTGTTTTCACTGGTATTCTGAGGCCAGGTAGTGTGCCATTGCTCTGCAGTGTTAGATAACCTGGAGAGTTTTCGTGCTGAAAATTGTATTGATTTCAACATGTGTTTCATTTCTTGCTTTCAAAGAGTTCTTTTGTTTCCTCAGCTTCTCTAGCTTCTCTAAGGGCCTGTAGAAATAAAGGCTATCTGTGTTCTGGACGTGTCCTCAACACACTCAGTTCCAGATTTAACCATTTTGTTCCAGAACAATGCTCAGAAAACATGGGATGGGATCCTTACATTTCCAATTTTTCCAATTTTGGAGGATTAATTTTAAAAAATCTCATATGAATCATTTTTCTCTTTTTCACATGTGTCCTCAACACACTCAGTTCCAGATTTAACCATTTTGTTCCAGAACAATGCTCAGAAAACATGGGATGGGATCCTTACATTTCCAATTTTTCCAATTTTGGAGGATTAATTTTAAAAAATCTCATATGAATCATTTTTCTCTTTTTCACATGGTTTTCCACTCAGAATTTACTATGAATGTACTATACTATGAATTTACACTCAGAATTTACTACAATGTAAGACAACCAGTGGCTCAAGTGGTTAAGACACTGAACTGCAGGCTGTGGAAGGCCGGTAGTTCAGCAGTTCGAGACCCAAGTGCGCCGCATGACAGAGTGAGCTCCAGTCTCTAGTTCCAGCTCCTGCCAACCTAGCGAAAGCAAGAAATTGCAAGTAGATAAATAGGTACCATTCAGTAGGAAGGTAACAGCATTCCGTGAGCCTTGGTGTTTAGTCATGCTGGCCACATGACCACAGAAATGTCTTCAGACAGCGCTGGCTCTTTGGCTTTGAAACGGAGATGAGCACCGCAACCCTAGAGTCGGATTTGACTGGCTTTCGAGCAAGGGAAACCTTTACCTTTTACCTTTTAAGGCAACCTAGAGCATCTAGGACATTTGAAAATACTTCCTATACACACTGTAGATGTTTTGAACACCCACAGTCAAGATGGATTTTTTTTACACCTATAGGGTGCTGACATCTTCATGAGTGGACCCCACAGGGCCTTTTTACTTATAGGTCACTGCCTGCTTTCTGCTGCTGACTCTTCAAACTACAAAACATGTACCTTGGTGGCAGAAGGTAGTTTGCAGCTGTATTTCAAATCTTTGGAATGCTCACATTTTTTTTCCCTGTAGAAAATGAAGGCATACAATTTTACGTGCTGCATATGTGGCTAAAACAGAAAGCTTGGTTTTGATTTCATAAAGCATTTGCCTATATTGCAATTTTACCAATATTTCCAGGATTTCCCCCTGAAAACAAAATATGCCCCCCCCCAATGGCTTCACAATTCCCAGGAAACTTTGCACCCATAAAAACTCTTGGAGAAGTCAAGCACTGAGTAATGAGGAATGTTTTAAGACATGTGAGCCAAATCGAGAAACCCCTGACATTCAGTACTTTTGAGAGACATTTTTTCCTAGTAAGGGAATCTTTAAGAATCAGTTAAAAGATAATTCTCATGATTGGAACAAGGTAACGATGCCAAGTTTGACAGGGCTGACTTGAAGTTCCTCGTTGAGAGCCAGTTTGGTGTAGTGGTTGAGTGCGCGGACTCTAATCTGGGAGAGCTGGGTTTGATTCCCCACTCCTCCACTTGCACCTGCTGATGTGACCTTGGGCAAGCCGTAGTTCTGATAAGAGCTGTCTTTGAATAAGAGCAGATTCTGTCAGAGCTCTCTCAGCCCCACCTACCTCACAGGGTGTCTGTTGTGGGGAGGGGAAGGGAAAGGAGTTTGTAAGCTGCTCTGAGACACCTTTGGACACTGAAGGGCAGGGTGTAAATCCAATCTCTCTCTCTCTCTCTCTCTCTCTCTCTCTCTCTCTCTCTCTCGCTCTCTGTTATCGGTGGACACCGAGACGGCGTGGGCTAACACACTCTCTCTCTCTCTCTCTCTCTCTCTCTCTCTCTCTCTCTCTCTCTCTCTCTCTCCAAGTTGTCCCGTTACCAAATATTGTTACTCTCAGTTGCATTTCCCGTTTTGTTGCAGGCAGAAAGCCAGGATGCAAACTAAGAACCTCACGTATGTGACAGAAATCATCTTAGTGGGACTCTCCAACCACCGACAGACACAGATCCCTCTCTTTTGCGTGATCCTGCTCATGTACTTGCTTACTGTTGGAGGGAATCTACTGATTATCCTTTTGGTGAGAACCAGCTCCCACCTCCAAACCCCCATGTACTTCTTTCTGATGCACCTCTCAGGACTAGAGATCTGTTACGTCACCAGCACCTTGCCCCAGATGTTGGCTCACCTGCAGTCTGGGAATGGAACCATGTCCTTCCCCCGTTGCATGGCCCAGCTGTACGTTTCCTTGTCTTTAGGGGGTGCCGAATGCGTCCTGCTGGGTGCCATGGCCTACGACCGCTACCTGGCCATCTGTCATCCTCTGACATATGCCATCATCATGGGCAGATGGCACCAGTTGCAGCTAGCCTCAGTGTCCTGGGCCACTGGCTTCCTCTTTGCTTCGATTAACATGGTGTGCACACTCCGTTTGTCCTTCTGTGGCCCCAACCGTCTCAACCACTTCTTCTGCGAGCTGCCCATGTTGGTGAAACTGGCTTGTGGCGACACTCACGTCACAGAGGCCATCCTTTTCGTTCTGTCAACGGTGGCCTCGCTGGGCCCCCTGTCTGTTATCCTGACTTCTTATGGGCTCATTCTGTCCACGGTGTTACGAATGCCGTCTGCCTCAGGACGCCACAAGGCCTTCTCCACGTGTGCTTCCCACTTGGCCGTCGTCACCATGTTCTACGGCACCATCATCTCGATGTACTTGATCCCCCGGTCGCACACGGCCCCTGATCGCGACAAGCAAATCGCTGTCATTTACGTGGTGATCACCCCTCTTCTCAACCCGATCATATATACTTTGCGGAACAAGAATATCCACAGGGCGGTGACGAAAGTGCTGCAAAGGAAGGTGTTCGCATCAAAATACTGATCCCTTGCTTGATGGTCCTGGCTCTGCCTGGGGGCCATTAGAAATATGAGTAGTGCCTTCTATGAGTCCCTGCCCTACCCTGGATGGCCTGGCCTAGCCGTGTCTGGGAAGCTAAGCAGGGTCAGTCCTGACCAGGGCTATTTTTGGGCAGGAACGCACAGAAACGGAGTTCCGGCTGGCTCCTGAGTTCATTAGCATAATAGGCCACACCCAACAGCAGAAACTCATTAGGATTGGCTACATTAGGGGTGTGTGGCCTAACATGCAAAGGGTTCCTGCTACAAAAAAAGTCCTGGGTTTTGACAACAAACAAGGTAAACAGAATAAGAAGCAAAAGGTGGGTGTGGCTGGATGACAACACTTCTGGTGACATGGGGGTGTGGCCTAATGTGCTAATGAGCTGTGCTGTCGGGGTGTGGCCTACTATGTTAATGAGTTTCTGCTGCTGGGTGTGGCCTGTTATGCTAATGAGTTCCTGCTGGGCTTTTTCTACAAAAAAAGCCCTGGTCCTGACTAGAATTATGGACAAAAACACAAGTGAAGCTGCCTGATACTGACTCAGACCTTTGGTCATGAAGGTCACTACTGTCAACTCAGACTGGCAGCAGCTCTCCAGGGTCTCAGGCAATGGTCTTTCAGGCCACCTATTGCCTGGTCCTTTTAATGGGAGAAGCCAAGCGTTGACCCTGGGACCTTCTGCATGCCAAGCAGACGCAAACCCACTGAGCCACAGCCCCTCTCCTGGGAGACCTCCAAGCAGAGGTCATTTCGGGGGGGAACGTGGGGGATCGCAGTTCCCCCGGGTGAGGTACGGGGGGCGGGGCACATGATGAAGCCCCCCCCGCTTCTGGCCACCCCGCTTCCGGCCCTCATTCAGCCAGGAGGAAGCAGGAGAAGAGGGAGGGTAAGTTGCTTCCTCCCTGCCTCTCCCCACCCCTGCCTGCCTGGGGCCAGGGAGGGCCTTCGCGGGGCTTCCTTGCACTCCCGCCGGCCTTGCAGGTCCACCGC
>NW_015175000.1:21361-22854 GCF_001447785.1 Gekko japonicus | reverse complement strand
GCGGGAGGGCGGGGCCTGGAGCTCCCTGCTGGTGCCCGCTGGAGGTCGCTGCCGGCTGTGGGGAGGACACACTTCCGGTGATGTCAGGGGGTGTGGCATATGCTAATGAGTTATGCTAATGAATTCCTCTAGCTCTTTCTCTACGAAATGACCCCTGCCTCCAAGGAATACCAAGGCTGCTATGTGTCGCCTAATATGCAAAGGAGTTCCTGCTACAAAAAAAGCCCTGCCAGTGGGTGCACTGAGAAAACATTCCTTCTGTAAACAGGAATCCATGCCCCCTCCTCCCCAAGGCTGAATGGTTTGAGACCACTAAGGCAAGAGCATTCTAGAGGAAATGTTTTTTTTTAAAAAAAAAAAAAAACCTCTAGCGTATTTTGGGGGCAGAGGTAAAGAGGTGATGGATCATATGCAGTTTAAACCAATAAGACAAGAGGCAACACGAAGCCAGTGGCAAAATCAACATCTCGTGGGGAAGCACCAAGTGCCCAAAGGACGCCTGGTCCTGCGGCCCCATCCTGTTTCTCTCCCCAAATGCAAGCACCATATTCTCGTGTGATCTGTAACAACCACCCCCCTCCCGGTCGGGGTGTGTGTGTCTGAGGTGCAGGTTGTCCGTGTGCATGAGAGGGCCAGTCAGAACTTGAGGCAAATGCACCTAAGGAGGGGGGGGCAATTGGTCCCACTCCCCTCCTGCTCACATTGGCCCACGTGCACCCAGGAGATCCAGCTGGTTTATGAGGTCTAGGAGCTTAACACAGTGTTGTCGTGGCCCTTGTTTGTCAATCTCAATGTGTTGAGGCTCAGAACATGGCTCTCATCCCCCCCCCTTTTTAAAACAGGGCTGTGATGGGAAGTGCTCCACCAACGGGGGGTCTGGGAGGATTCCAAGGTGCAAAGCCGCCTTCAGGGTTCCAGGGACATTGCCTCATTCTGACTGCTTTCCATCACCTGCTGGGAAGTTCTGCTTGGGGGCATTTCTGGCCGGAATCCTCATTAAAGTTGCCTCAGACTAAGTCCTGCCCAGCTGGCTTCTCCCCATATAAGGCTGAGGGAGATTCAGAGGGACACTCGGGTGAACCAAGACATCTGGAGCGGACGTCTTCCCTGGGGGACAAATTTCCCGCTTCTCAGGTAAGAAAACCTCTGTGTTGATTCCTGGGGATCTGTTACTAAAATTCAGTTGAGAATGAAAAGGGGATATCTGGGGAGAGGCTGCAGCAGCTGTCCTACCAAAGTCAGCAGGAGTTCCTGATCAAGAAAGATGGAAGGGTTCCATCCTGTGTTTCTTTCCTGTTTCCTCTGAGCATGTGCAGATTGTATTTCCTCATCTGCTGCAGTCTGACATTCATGGCCAAAGCAGCGGGGCTTTCTGGCCATTGAAGGTGCTTCCTATCGAGTTCTGAACCCTTTAAGCCTCTGCCCACTAGGGTTGCCAGTCCTGGGTTGGAAAACACCTGGAGACTTTGGGGGTGGATCCAGGAGAGGGCGGG
>NW_015175000.1:5371-20705 GCF_001447785.1 Gekko japonicus | reverse complement strand
AACTGCCAAACTACAGACCTTCTGGTCTGCAGTTCAGCGTCTTATCCTCTGAGCCCTATATTCCTTTTACCTTTGGTCAAAATATCGTGCTGCATGGATTCCTCCCCTCCCCATCACGCTCATGTTAAGAAAAGCTGGATCTGTCATTAGTTTGGCCCCGTTTTTGCTTCTAGCTATTCCAAGGGCCTGTGCATGCAGGTGCACGTGTGTTCCTCTCCATTCATTTTCAGATTTTATGGTACATTTTCAATAGCGAAAGATTATCTCCAAGCCTCTTTATGCCATCTATAAAACCCTGAGCTTGGTGGCTCAGCCTGCTCTTTTCCAGGTCGTGGGATGGCTTTCGTTCGGAACATCTTTGCAATGATCCGACTGCAGCTGCTTTGGCTGGGCGAATGGGCCAGGGAGTGTAGAGACAGTTTTCAATCAACAGAGCAATATTTTTCCCCTCCTATGGGAAAATGTCACTTGTCAATCTAAAATAGAAGAGAATGACTGCTCCTACGAACTGGGTACAAGATGTTGTTTCCTTGTCCGAGGGCTTGCCAAATAAAAAAGGAAACGTGCATGTTGTTTTGTATTCCCCATTTCCATGAGTGGTAAAAAGAATTCCAGGGGTAGCCCGTGAGATTAAGGGATGTCAAAGCTAAACTAGTTTGGTGTAGTGGTTAAGTGTGCGGACTCTAATCTGGGAGAACCGGGTTTGATTCCCCACTCCTCCACTTGCACCTGCTGATGTGACCTTGGGTCAGTCACAAGCTCTGGCACAGCTGTTCCTGAAAGAGCCGATTGTGTCAGAGTTCTCTCAGCCCCACCCACCTCACAGGGTGTCTGTTGTGGGGAGGGGAAGGGAGAGGAGTTTGTAAGCCACTCTGAGACTCCAAGTGAAGGGTGGGGTATAAATCCAATCTCTTCTTCTTCTTCTTCTTAGGCCCGTTCTGCATCGAGCATTTGCCCCGCTGTTTTACCAAACCCACACTGGCACAGAAAGAGATGTGGCTCAAAACCACATTCAAATACCCCGGGCCAATGCCGGCCATAAAAACAGCCACAAATCAATGCAGACAGTACCATAAAATGAAGAGTTCAAATGAAGTGAAAGCGGCATGCAGTCTGGACACTGCCATAAAATCCGGCAGTCGGTCAAAATGGCATGCAACGCAGAGGGGGAATTTCTGTTCCAATGTGGGATCGGTAAAACAGAGGAGCAAATGCTAGATGCAGAATGAGCCTGAGACTTTTGCAACTGGACAAATGTCCCCATTACATCCCCGAGATGCATCCCGCACAAGAAATAGTTTGAATGATCCCATGAGCTCTCCGATTCTGACCTCATCCCCAAGGAGGTCTCAGTGCCTGTGCAGTTCAAACTGAATCCCCTCCTTCCTTCCCTTCTTGCCTCTTAGCTCATCCCGTCCCTATCCAGTCCTCTGCCGCCTGGATTGATACCCCTCGGGCTTCTCATAGTTCTCCCCCTTTATTTCCTTTGATCCAAACTCCCTCCCTCTCCTCCGAGCCTTGTCAGTTATTTCATTTTTTGCCCCTTTTGGCCCAACCTTGATATTTTTCTTTTCTCCTTGGGTGGATTGGTTCGTTGCAACAGCCAAGAGGGGAAAACACAATTTGCGGTCAAACCGTAACTGGCCACTAGTTTAAAATCACTACAATGTTCCACTGCAATGGGATACTTCCATTTCTTACAGTAAGGCCAAATCTGCATCTAGCATTTGCTCCACCATCTTAGCAAACCCACACTGGAACAGAAACTCCCATCTACATTGCATGCCACTTTCACTTTGATGGATGGTTGAATTTTATAGCAGCGTCCAGACTGCATGCTGCTTTCACTTCATTTGATCTCTGGTTTTATGGTGGCTGTCTGCATAGATTTATGTCCGTTTTATGGCCATTCAGGGGGGACTCTGCAGTCAGTACGGCTTTGGCACGGGGTATTTGAATGTGGTTTTGAGCCGCATCTTTTTCTGTTCCAGTGTGGGTTTGGTACAACAACGGCGCAAATACTAGATGCAGATTGGGCCTAAGTGGCTGATTGGTTTGCCACAAGTCTATGCTTCTCTGCCTTTGGCATTGAACAGATTAGTCTTGCTGCCTTTATGCTGCTATCATTTTATGTCTCTTTGCTATTCTGTTTCTCAATCAGGACAATAAAGTTACTCTCTACTTATGTTTCTGTGTCTTCTTCTCTCGTCTTCATTCTCAGAGAACATTAAGTTATAGCCAAAGCTGCACATTCCATGATAGAGAACATAAAACCAGTGCAGCTTTGGGTCCCACCTGGGGAGAAAGACTGGGAATGTTCCAGAGCCAGTTTGTTGTAGTGCTTAAGTACATGGACTCTAGTCTGGGAGAACTGGGTTTGATTCCCCACTCCTCCACTTACAGCTGCTGGATGACCTTGGGCAAACCATAGTTCTGGAGAGAGCTCTCTCAGCCCCACCTACCTCACAGGGTGTCTGTTGTGGGAGGGGAAGGGGAAGCAGTTTGTAAGCCACTCTGAGACTCAAAGTGAAGGGCAGGGTATAAATCCAATCTTCTCCTCCTCTATTCCCATGCGTGTTGTTGGGGAAATTTCTGTGCCCAGGAGTGTTCCTGGGAAGCTCAGACTACACCAGAGTTCAGTGGACTGGATGGAGACAGGCTAGAGATTGATTCCTTTTCCAGAGATGGAGCGAGAGACCCTTGTATCTAAGCAATGCTATCTGTTGAACTTCACAAATATGCAGAAGAAAAACCTTAATGTGTATCTTACAATTCAAAGAAAATCCTGTATGCTGAATACTTGTAATTGGAATATATTCGTCTGCCTGCCAAGACCCACACAGAAAAACTGTGTACTAAATATAAGGATAACATTAAACAATAATATGGAAACCTTCAACACCGCCAGTACTAGGAATATGTCTTTATGGGATTATTATAAAACTCCAAAGGTTTCATACACTGGACAATAAAATACTCAGAACAGAATCTGTCATTACCATAAAGCTGGTAACATACTAAATCTGTGGCATTCACACAGGATACGCCTAATAGAAAACAGTTCAATTCCAGTAGAATGCAATTCTTTAATGAGAAGATTCCAAGGTATTCTTTTCAATAGAATGCAATCCCAAATGAAAAGCTTCCAAAATATTATCATAATAAGTAGTGCTGGGGCAAAACAGCTCTCCATTGCTACCCCTCTGAGGTGTGAATAAAACTGATCCCAGAATCTGAAGTAACTTTTTTCTAAAATAAGTGAGGGGGAGGTGTGTTCCCAGGACAGGAGAAGCAGCCCAGTAGTGCCCATCAACACGACCCACTGCCAAATGGGGCATTGCCATGAAAGAGCCAATATCTCCATTGCTTTCCAAAGGTGGGGGAAATAGCCCAACAAGCCCAGCAGATTGTCCCAGGGAATCTCTGCAGCAGAAAGTGTGCATGTGGGTGTGGGTGTGAAAAGTTAAAGAGATAAACTCATCTTCTCATCCTTGCTGTTTCCCATGGTTTCTGCCTCTTTCCCAACATTTGCTCACATTTCCAAGGCAAGAGGGGAGGGGGAGGAGGATCTCTGCAGCCAATCACTGCAAGGCATTTGTAAATGGCATGGCACTGAAGACTTGCAGCTTTGCAAGGTTGTTGCTGAAGTCCAGGAACTACCTCGCTTTCCCCACCCCTCCCCCTTACTCGGATTGTGATTCTGTGGCTGTGCTTGACATTATACCCATGGGGGGTGGCCTTTGTCACAATGGCAGAGTGTTGCTGTTGGGCACTGGTACAATGGGTTCTGCACCTGGGCACTAGTAGTCTGGCACTGGTTCGGATCTGCTGCTGGCCACTAGTACAGTGTACTGTTTCTGCTGCCCTTGCGGAATCGCCAACCCCTCAGTTTGTACCTCAGAGATTCTCACATTTGACCTTAGTCCTGTTGGTTTTCTGGCAGTACCACAGTGGCACTGGTTCTGCTGGGTACACTGCACTGTTTCTGCTACTGGCCTAGCAAACAATACACCCCACCTCCCAAAAAAACCCTTCAGTTTCTACTGCAGAGATTCTCTGAGTGAATCACTTCTCTGCTGGGTTTGTTGTGCTATTTTCCCCACCACTGGAGACAATAGGGAGATGGCGGCACCCAATTTGTGTTCTCATAGAATTGGATTCCCTGGTCCAACTTTTTGAGACTTGGGGGTTGTTTTGGGGAGAGGCCCCAGCAGCTACACTGCAAATCTGGTGACTCTACCTCAAACCCCTTCTCCTCAGTCCCCTAAATACAACCTAGGAGACATTTGCCATTGACTACAGCGGCCCAATAGGGTATGATGGAGCCGAATATATTCGGGAATCCCGAATATTTCCTGAATAGGGTGTCCATTCTGATTTTGATATTCAGGGATATTGGGGTATATCAAATATATTCGGATCAGAGGATCCCAAATCCAAATAATACCAAATATTTTCCTTTGCACATCCCTAGTCTGAACTGCACTCTGTTCTCCTTCCTGCCCTGTGCTTCAGATCTGAAGCGCCTGCCTTCCAGCAGCCCACACTCTTCCAGCCTCTGAGCTCCAAAGCAGTTGCTGCCTGAGTTAAACTCACAAGCCTTTAAAATCCAACCCAAGCCTGGCTTGCCTTTTTTAGTTCAGTCCTTGCCACTGCATGCAAACATAGTGGAATCAAAGCCTCAAGGATAGAGGAAAGGGTATGCCAAGGTGCCCCACGATTGAAATGAGAAGCTTAGCAACCAGACCCCCTATAAAGAGAACTTTTCCAGTCCATCAGCATTGTAGAGGGCTGTTGCAAGCACAGCAGTGGCCTTTAGGGGAAAAGGACAGCATAGCAGGGAAACATAATGGCATCGCGATCTGGTGGTGAAAAGCAACAAATACAGGCAGAAAAGCAATCGAAGTATTGAAGCAAGCAAGGTGACGCCAACACCATGGTACTAATGTAATATCACCACCCAGTGGGTCTGAATAGTGCAACAGTTCACTAATGAATGGTACTGCACCTTCCCGAGGAGAACAAAGAACTGGCCAGACTTGTCAATGCCGCTCAAGAGGTCTTACAGAGGAGAATTCCGATTTATGGTGACACGCAGGCAGATGCACCTCCCAGACCTCCCGGGGGTGTGATCTGCGCGCTAGCGGATGGGGGGGTGATTGTTTGCCGCCGCCACCCCGGAGTCTTTGTGAAAGGCTCCAACCCATGGAGGCTTTTGAAGGCTGGCTTCTTCACCAGTGCATTGCTGGTGAATTGAGGTGCTCTTCTGCCCTGACGGTCCTGCTGCTATGCATCCATATGGAACTAGAGCCACTGACCGGGACAAGCGTTGGAGATCGAGTGTTTAAAACATATGCTGAGCGAGGTCTAATGACCAACAACGAACAGGGAGTCGAGTAAAAGTAAAACACTGGCAATTTAAAAAGAAAGCCTCTCCCTGGGAACAATGAGAAAAGCGAGCTGGGGAGGGGGCCCTCCCACACGCAGAGACAAAAAAGCGATTGAACAAGGGGGGAGCGGAAGCAAAAGGGTTGAAATCTGTTTTAGGAAACTTACCAGAGTGCAGATAAGCGTATGGGCGAATTTCAGAGACTTTAGCACGTTTTTATAAAAGTAAACAATCCACAAAAATGGCGTGGGAAAAAACGGAGAGGGATAAACAAGCAAAAGTGAAACCGCCGGTGTTAATCTACAACAGGTGGCTAACTAAATTTAACATGAGTTCATTGCCAATTTTTACGGAGGTCTTGCCTGTCCAAAGATGTTCCAATGAAAGAGGCTAGGCAGGTATATTCCAAAACAATTTGTCTTTTTACTGAAACAATATCAAAATCACATACACACGAAATCAGTCTCACAATCACACTTAGAATCAAGTTCCTTTAGGGTTACAGAAATATAAAATAGTTTCTCTACACTTAGGAGGGAGGGAGGTTGTCAAAGCTCATACTTATCTGATCTTGGAGTCTTGTCTGTTGCAATGAAGATAAGGGGTAGAAATTAATATCTAGGGATACTACCAAAACACACTTGCTAGAACCAGCCAGCTAAGCGTGGGCTTCTTTGGCTGTGCACACACCAAGAAGTCAGGTAAAGACAAAGGATTTTAGCAGGCTCGGCAGGAGGGGAGTTACAGCAGGAAGGGAGGGCGGGTAGCGGCTAGCAAAGGGCCTCGTGCTTGGTCCTTGCATTTTATAGTGGAACCTTTGGGGTGGTTGGCAACCTTTGCCATTCTGGATCCACCTGACTCTAAGTCCGTCCCATCCCTACATCTCATTGGTGTATGCAAGCAAGGGCACTACCTTCAAGGGCTGGACAATATTTGAAACTCTAAACTCTGACTCAGGACCGGCCATCTGGTCAGGTGTGAAAGTTGGCGTCACCATTCTCCTTGATGTGCAGATAGATACCGGCGTTCCCATGCCATCAAAGTCCCATCTTCCAGGAAATGGCAATTCAGATGTAGATTCCCTTCGTGGGTTACGTGACATCAGGTCTCTTTGGCGATGGAGGATCACTTGTACTTTTTAAGCTGTGGATTTTGCTAACAATGTGTTAGCATATGAGCTAAGTATTTGATTTTATGTATTTTGTGCTTGCTGACACACACACATGGACTGTGCTTGTAAATCCCTATGGGTTTGGGAACGCTGTGTGCTTTATCTGCTGTAACTGTCTCACCTGAAAGGCTCCCAGCCCGCTGTTTATGCTAATGTAGCTTGCACACACATACAGCTAGCAAAGCATTGTGGGAGCAAGACGAACATGGTGGGCCTTTGTTAGCAGAAAACAACAACTCTTGAGTTGAATATTCTCCATTGCTGAGAGACTGGGTGTCAGGTCCTACAGAAACCGGATCTGCATTTGAATCCGTTTCCTGTTGAAGATGCCAGGAGCCTTTGCACAAAAAAGGAGATGTCTTGAAGATGAGATTCAACACATGGCCAAGTGGTGTACATGAGATAGAAATAAAGTTTCAAATGTCGCCCCACCCATAGCAACCAGCCCCTTGCTACATGCAGCCAATAGGGAGAAGTTATGGGATGGATCTGTAAGATCAGGTGAGATCACAAGCAGGCAAGGAGCCTCCCACTTGGAGATTTCATTTTATAACGCAAAGCACGCTTTTAGCGATGCCATGCTTTGAGGGTGAGAGAGAGCTGAACAAAGCAGAGGGCTGAAGCCATGGTTTGGGAAGCTGCTGAGCCCTGCTGCTAGAGAGCTAAGGAGAGCTAAAAGCTGCTGGTATGCTAAGCTCTGCTCAACTGCTATGCTGCTGAGAGCTAAGAACTAAGAGCAGAGCTGCTGAGATGCTGGAAAGAGAGAGAGAGATTGCAGCAGCTGCTTCTGATGTTGGCCGGCTGGCTGTACATCCTAACACCCCCCATCTTTCCTTGAGTGAAGCTCTACTGAATCTCTCTCAAATGCGCAATTAGAGACATTCAAACACATCAGCCAACATGTTTTGGAGATGTGGAAAGGGCACCAGACCCCCAGGGATCCTTCCCTTCCAATCATCAATGCAACAGACTGGACTTCTAGACAGGTGAGCATAAAATTGTTTCAGCCACCTCCCCACTTCTAAGTAACTAAAGTAACTATTTTGTATTCATTTCTGTCATTCTAAAGGATCTTGTATGATTGTGTGTGTGAGAATCTGTGTTTGTATGTATGTGAGCCCAATATTATTACTTAGTAAAAAGAACAACTTGATTTCAAGGTACTAGTCTCATCTCTGTTAATACTACTGGGAAATTCCTTGGGTCGATTTTCGATTTCTGTATACACAGGCAAAAGGACCCCAAACATTTAGTCTTGCCGCTGCGTAGATAAGCAGTTTGGCTAACAAATGGCTGTGTGCCTCTTCTCCCCTCAGACCAGGCTTAGGAGCCGTCTGTGTGCTGGCTAACTTCCATTAGCATAAAATGCAGGCTGAGTGCAGCTCTGTGTATCAAACAGCATCCCCCTGCCTATGGGTAAATGTGTGCACAAGTCCATGTGTTGTGTTAGCTAGTATAAGTCCACAAAAACAGAAATATAAGTTCATTTCTCAACACTGGGGGGCATGCGCCCACGACCGGAAGTGACCACTGAGTTCTCTAGACTTTTGGTGGAGTCTTTGCACCCTCTACTGGATCAGATGACTAACATCAACCAGCAGCTGACAACTCTAAACCAGAACTTTGAAGCTCAGCAGCTCCAACTGTCTGAAACTGCAAAAAAGATGGAGCAAACAGCTGAGAAAGTAAAGGAAATAGATGCCAACTCTAAAAAAGTCAAGAAAAAGGTGCAAATGCTGGAAAGGAAGCAAGCTTCGGATGAATCTCAACTTTTACAACTGCAAATGGAGAAAGCTAACCTGATCCTCTGGTTCCAAGGTTACTGTAGCTCCAGTTACAGTTACAGATTTAAAAGCGGAATACCTTATAAACGAAATGGATGTGGTCTATAGGGTCTATTCCGTTTACATCAAGAAAAATAATCTACCTGGGGAAATAGTGGTGAGATTCTCGAAGAGACACGTGAGGGACTTAATCCTGAAAGCGACTACAGGAACACCCCTGAAAATGGGAGGCAACACCATTAGGATTTTAAAAGACATTTCATTTGAAATAAGGAAGAAGAGAAAGAAGTACAAAGACTTAATTCTCTTTTTACAAACAAACAGCATTTCCTACAGATGGCCAACCCCTGAAGGCGTCTTTTTCAAACTTCAGGATAAAAAAGAAAAAAAATTGACTCTGTTTCCAAACACGTGAGTTCTTGAGACTGCAACTGGGAGAACCAGCTGAGGATGCTAAAGAAAAAGATGACAGCAAATCTAGTGGTGAATTGGACTCTGTGTCTTCCGACAAGGACTCTGCTTCAGAAAAGGAGGCGGCTGCCCCTAAACGAGAATACCAATTGAGGATTAGAAAAGATAAAACAAAGTGAAGGCTGAAGAACTCTGAATGTTGCCTTAAAGCATTTGTTATAAATGATGCTCTTGGGGTGATCTTTAAACAGTTAAAAAATGGTTAAAAAGATAAATAATCTCTCTTAATCGACTATGTTCAATGTATTACTAGCATTTTAGACTAACATTTATATAAGTTGATGTAATGATTTCCTATTCTTGGGGTTTTCGTTATTAGTGGTTTTCTTTACTTTCTCCTTAGATGTAGATATCCCCTCCCTATTTTTTTGGTGTAGTTTGTAGTTTATAGAAAATGCAATAAAAAATCCCCTCCGGGGGCTTAAAAAAAAAAGTCTTACAAAGGTGCATCAAAGAAGAGGAGTCCAGACTTCATGACTCAGACAAAGATGAGCATGCAGCTAGAGTCACTCTCAACCAAGCTCTGCCTTCTGCTTTGAATGATATTCCAAAAGGACGTGTGCCTTTAAGGGCATCCTCACACACTCCTTCAAGGGCCCCCTCCCATGGAGATCCATCTCAGTCCTCTAGCATCTCCTCCATAGGTTTAACCAAACCCACCAAATCATCCTGTCACCCCTCCCATAAAGCCTCATCCCACCACATCAGCAGCTTTTCCAGCATCGTCAGCCATTCTTCTCACAAGTCTGGGGCGGGCACCTTGGTCTTGAAGGTGGCTAAAGCTGATGCTGCTGAAATGGTCAAGAGGGCAAAGTCCACCAAAGTGGAAGAAAACCTGAAGACAGGCTGCCCGGCGACAAGCCAGGCTGCAAGCAGAGGCTGCCCAACTACAGTCCAAGAAACAGGCAGAAAAGGATGAACGGAATACAGTGATGGAAACACTTCCAAAGGAAGCTGAGGCAGCAGAAATGACTGCCTCAGGCCAAAACTCTAGAAGATGGGCTCTCGGGTTTGGACTCAAACTTCAACCCAACACAGATGGGGGAAGAAGACGTGTCAGAACAGGTACCATCCTACATGAGGGAACAGAATGCCTCCCTCTACAACCTCAATCTTGCAGGTGATGTGGTCACCTGGGAGACGGAGCCACCCCAGGTGCTTTACCCTGCCACACCATGGGTGGTCAAGCCTGCCGCACCACCAGTACTTAACCCTGCTGCACCACAGGTAGCCTACACAGTTGCCCTTATTTCTTTTGAACCCCTTCATAGGAAAGAACCCTTTTGTGTGTTGGCAATACAGTTCCCCTAGAATGTGTTCAGGTCCCAAGCTTAAAGTTTGGGACGGAATCCATAAAAAATTTTATACTAGAAGATCGAGACTAATAACACCATTAGAGGCATTTACGCTGCCAAATGCTTATACAGGAGAAGAAACATTGAGGTATCAGGACATTTTGGATAGTAAGGACAATCTTAAACTACCGGAACATCTGTCCTGGTGGCAAAAAGCACAGCTGGAATCAATATATTTGAAGGATAAAAAAGTGGGATTTAATTGTAAAATAACTGAACTGGAAAATGTTTTGTTAACAGCAGATAGTAAAATGATAAAGAAAATATATAAAATTTTGTTGGATGATACAATGGTAGATGAAATTGTGAAGAATAATATGATTGCATGGGCTCAGAATTTAGGGCATACTATAAATCTGGAAGATTGGGGGCAGATTTGGGTGAAAAATATTAAAATGACTAATGCTATAACATATAAAGAGAATATGTATAAGATGTTTTATAGATGGTATATTACTCCTGATAGATTGGCTAAGCAAAATACTAACTGTTCTGATAAATGCTGGAAATGTAAGAGTAAAAAGGGCACATTTTATCATATGTGGTGGCTATGCGATGTTACAAAAAAGTTTTGGAAATGGGTCCATAGTTTGATGGAGAAGATACTAAGAGCAAAGATTCCATTTACTCCAGAGGTCTTGCTATTGAATATATTTCCAAAAGATTATGAAAAAGAGAATAGGTATTTGACTGTTTATATGACGACAGCTGCAAGAATTTTATATGCCAAATATTGGAAAACTATGGTGATACCAACAAAACAGGAATTTGTGAATAAACTCTTTGAAACAGCAGAAAATGATAAACTGACTTTAGAAATGAGATTAAGCAAAGAGTGGACATTTCAAAAAACATGGAAAAAGTTTTATGATTGGTATAATGTAAGTACAATAGAAGATTAGGTAATCATGGTACAATGGGCTTTAGAACACAGAAGACAGAAGAATGGAAAGAGATAGAGCGTTTCTATTAATTAAGTAATTGGTTATAAGCATATAATGTAACTGTACTCTTGGCATACATGTTATGTGTTATGTGTAGTAGAGTGTCTGTTTGTGTGTAGATTAGTTTGTTTTAGATTATAAAAGAAAAATTAATAAAAGTGTACCTATGGGTACTTTAAAAAAAAGAAAGAAAGAACCCTTTTGTGTGTTGGCAATACAGTTCCCCTGGAATGTGTTCAGGTCCCAAGCATATGACATGCTCATATGTGGTTACACTACTAGGGTCTCCCTTTTGGATAACACTTGTGCCAAGGGAGAGTATATCTCAGTCACCATCCCGAAGTTATTTTCTTTCTGTAATTATGAGTTGGATTCTGCTTGCTGCTTGCAGAGCTGTCCAGAGTTTAGATGCAGAAGGTGCCACATTCCGTTCCATGAATCTATGGGGAAGAGGGGAGCAGAGCTAGGGAGGTCTTCTTCTCCCTGAGAGGTTGAAGAAAGCTGCCAGGAAGATTATAAGGCAGAAGGACCATTCACCAGGACCAGTGTGAGGGAGCTTCCTCCATCAGGTATCCTAAACCCATTCTCCCAAAGAAAACAAGTACTAGCGACACCAGCTGCCAAAGGTGGAGCGGGTCATCGATTTCTATCTATGTGTTGGCAAAGAATTTTGGGGATGTTCAAACATCATGGAAAGCCGGGAAAAGCCAACACCTCTTACAATATTTCTGGGAAAGGTTCAGGGCTTGCAATATTTCTGGAGAAGCATTTTTGAATGCTGACTTCTACTAACTGATAAATATAGGTCATAAAATTGCATTTACCTGATGTCCCTCTGGCAGGCACATTCTGCTCTGGGCAGGTAGGTGTTTTTCTTTTGTCTTGGGAACTGATTGTAAGGGCTTCCCAGCAAGGGCTCTCAAAAACATGCTCCTTTCCCAATCAAGACAGCTTCCCCTCCTGCTGCCAAGCTTTGAGTGTTTCTTTTTACCATATCTTCATGGTTGTCTGGGACTTCTTTAACTGTGGGCAGACCCAGGGCCGGCTCACCCACTAGGTGAACTAGGTATTTGCCTAGAGTGTGGGCTGGCCCCCTCCGCTCCCCCTCCGCACCCTCCCTGCCACCGCCAGAACCGCGGCAGTGGCGGTGGCTCTCCTGCAGGGTGCTGGCTCTGAACTGTGCCTCCCTCCATGCCCTCCACGCCCTCCCTGCCACTGCCGCCGGGACCGCCACCGGTGGCTGCCAGCAACACGAGGAAGGTGGGGGAGCAGCGACGGAGGAACCAAAGAGGAGGAGGAGGAGGAAGAAGCCTGCAGCAGTGGATTTGAAAGTGCATTATTTCGTGTGTGTGTGATTTGGCAGTGGATTTGAAAGTGGATTATTTAGTGTGTGTGTGACTGCAGCCTTGAATGGTAGAAAACTAGAGACTTGTGGTATCTTGGCAGTGCTCGAGATATCAAACATACATGTGGAACATAACTGAAGCCAAAAGACGTGTTTTGCTAAAAGTACTACACCAGCAGATGTCTGGGAGAATTCCAAGACAAGGCACAAATTTAGCTTCAGGTTTCTCAAAGACATGCTCCTTGCCCAATGAAGAGAGCTTCAGGTCCCCTTGCTAAGCTGTTGCGTGCTTCTTTTGATTTTATCTTCAAGGTGGTCTGGGAGTTCTCTGGCTGTCAGCAGACCTCACCTTTTCAAAGTGTCTCTCCCCGCCCCATTCCACCACAGAGGATCTAATCCTAGCCTTCTTTTGCTAGCCAGATTACCCACCTATCCTAGTTCCAAAGTTCCAAAGATCATTCTTTTGAAAAATATTTTCAATGTCCCAACAATGTCTTCCCTGATGATGGGAGAAAGAATGCACTCGATTCAGCAAACTTTAAAAAACAGAAGCAGAAGGGGGTGGCCAATGCCAACCCGACAGGTTTGAGCTCCAGCTCCCCATTCCAATGCCCATCCTGCTTCAAAAGGGTATTTCAGGAGCCGGCTGGAGGTGTGCGCCAGAGGAATTTAGGGAACACTTCACGGTACATGATAAAACTCCATACTTGGAGGTGTCACCCTGAACACCAGCCGACAGAAGCCTGCCTTCTAAATAAGTTCTTTCCCCCCACCACCACCCAAAGAGAAGTATTTTTCCCGGGGGGTGGGAACTTACAAATTTTTACCTGTGGAATAGAAAAACTGAGGGACAGAAGGAAGAATGGTGCTGGAAGGGTCCTGTAAAACCACATATAGAAATGAGGCATCTGTCTTTTGAAAAGGCCAGAGACAGAACAGGAAAGAGATTAATCTCTTTTACAAATTGACATTAAAATGTTAAAAACCATGATGAGACCTAAACCCTCCCCCTTCTGTTGAACCCCTGGCAGTCCCCTTCAGTGACTGAAAAGGCCACCCTCGCAGGGGTCATTTCCTGCAGGAGCGCACAGGAGCGGAGCTCCAGCAGTAAAGAGCCCAGGGGGCGGGCACATGCAACAAGCCCCACCCCCTGCTCCCAGCAGCCCTCAATCAGAGCAAGAAGCAGCCCAGTAAGTTGCAAAGCCCCCCCTGGCCCCACGGTCCAAGACAGTCCAGTGGCACCTTTAAGACCAAGTTTTATTCAGGTACAAGCTCTCCCTCCTCTGCAAGGACAGATCTGCACGTTCCACGCCCCCCACAATAGCTAGCCATCCAAAACAGTCCAGTGGAGCCTGAGCGGTGGGTGTTGCCTTCTGACACACTTCCAGTGATGTCAGGGGGTGTGGCATATGCAAATAAGTTATGCTAATGTGTTATGCTAATGAGCTCGTGCTCCTCTTTTTCTACGAAATGACCCCTGCGGGCGACCATGAGACTGGCATGGAGAAAAACTGCGTGGGGTGAGGGCTGAAGTAAAGAGATCTGGAGGAGACCCAGTGAAAAAGCTGGCAGGATCCCATCCTAGGACTGGAAAGTGAAGAAAGGGAAAAGACCATACCAGTGGGTGCACTGAGGAAAAATTCCTTCTGTAAACAGGAATCCATCCCCCCCACACACACCCCGAGGCTGAATGGTTTGAGACCACTAAGGCAAGCGGATTCTAGAGGAAACAGTTTTTTTAAAAAACCTCTGGCGTATTTTGGGGGCAGAGGTAAAGAGGTGATGGATGGTATGCGGTTTAAACCAATAAGACGAGAGGCAACATGAAGCCAGTGGCAAAATCAACAGCTCGTGGGGAAGCACCAAGTGCCCAAAGGACGCCTGCTCCTGCGGCCCCATCCTGTTTCTTTGCCCAAATGCAAGCACCATATTCTCCTGTGATCTGTAACAACCATCCCCCTCCCCGTCGGGGTGTGTGTGTCTGAGGTGCAGGTTGTCCGTGTGCATGAGAGGGCCAGTCAGAACTTGAGGCAAATGCACCTAAGGAGGGGGGGGCAATTGGTCCCACTCCCCTCCTGCTCACATTGGCCCACGTGCACCCAGGAGATCCAGCTGGTTTATGAGGTCTAGGAGCTTAACACAGTGTTGTCGTGGCCCTTGTTTGTCAATCTCAATGTGTTGAGGCTCAGAACATGGCTCTCATCCCCCCCCCTTTTTAAAACAGGGCTGTGATGGGAAGTGCTCCACCAACGGGGGGTCTGGGAGGATTCCAAGGTGCAAAGCCGCCTTCAGGGTTCCAGGGACATTGCCTCATTCTGACTGCTTTCCATCACCTGCTGGGAAGTTCTGCTTGGGGGCATTTCTGGCCGGAATCCTCATTAAAGTTGCCTCAGACTAAGTCCTGCCCGGCTGGCTTCTCCCCATATAAGGCTGAGGGAGATTCAGAGGGACACTCGGGTGAACCAAGACATCTGGAGCGGACGTCTTCCCTGGGGGACAAATTTCCCGCTTCTCAGGTAAGAAAACCTCTGTGTTGATTCCTGGGGATCTGTTACTAAAATTCAGTTGAGAATGAAAAGGGGATATCTGGGGAGAGGCTGCAGCAGCTGTCCTACCAAAGTCAGCAGGAGTTCCTGATCAAGAAAGATGGAAGGGTTCCATCCTGTGTTTCTTTCCTGTTTCCTCTGAGCATGTGCAGATTGTATTTCCTCATCTGCTGCAGTCTGACATTCATGGCCAAAGCAGCGGGGCTTTCTGGCCATTGAAGGTGCTTCCTATCGAGTTCTGAACCCTTTAAGCCTCTGCCCACTAGGGTTGCCAGTCCTGGGTTGGAAAACACCTGGAGACTTTGGGGGTGGATCCAGGAGAGGGCGGG